>NC_134487.1:287887510-288150555 GCF_040206685.1 Ascaphus truei
GTACTACACATGATCACATTATAATGTATTTTTCATTTTATTTCTTTTTTATCATGAGCCTTTAGGTCGGAGGAAATTATCCCCCCCAGGATGTTTTTTTTTTTTTTTTTTTTATTTTTTTTTTAACCTATTCCCCAACAGTTAAAGTAGCAAATCAGGTAGCACTGCGTGTTTATAAAAATATAAAAATAAATGTTTTTTTTCTTTATTACAGGTTTGATGTAGGGGATCACCGGAGCTGAACTGCGTTCATTTCAGCTCTGGGGACCCCCTGCTTCCAGAGATACTTGGCTCTCTAGGGGGGTGCTGGTATCCCTGAGGAGTTTAAATGCCCAGGTCACGTGGGCCAATAGGAAGCCATGACATCATGCCTTGCGTGACGCGGGACATTTAAATGCCGTCATTTCGTTAGGCACACAGGTTCACTGGCTGCAGATATCAGCACCCCTACGGAGGTAAGTATCTCTGGAAGCAGGGGGTCCCCAGTGCTGAAATTAACGCCGTTCAGCTCCGGAAACCCCCCCTGCTTCAACACTGTAATACATTTCTTTGTATGAGAATGTAATCGCGCAGTGTTACATGTTTTGCTGCTTTGACCTTGAATTCCAGAAATACCTGTATTTAAAACTCTCGGAGAAGATTTCTGATTAAGTCAAAGCTTTCTATCGCCCGCCATCATCAGGATATGACATTGCAACTTTCCATTTTGTCTATTTCCCCTGGAAAGAATACACAAGTAAAAATCTCACATACCCAAGGGCCTTCCGTAGTTGGATTAAACTCAGACCAAATACATTTAAAAAAAAGTCTAACGTAATAGACTTTCTATTTAGTAAATCGACATTTCGGTTTGTGCAAAAGTCGAAGCCGCCTGGACTGAAGATTTTTTTAAAAGCAGGATATCAGGAGGATGCATCTGAGATCCTTAATCATGCACTGTTGCTACACTCAGTCTGTTTTATATTTAGCGGCAATTTTTCCCCTTCATCTCCCAATATAAATATTTTATCATGTGATAAAAATTCTGCGTGGCAGAACTGCAATCTCCCAAGAGGGATAGATTAAGCCTGCCGCGTAAACCTTGCTAGCTTGTCATCTGTATTTATACAGCGAGTGCCTATGGAGAGAGAAATGTGGTCCTGTGTTGGCAAGATTCTTTTTTTTAACCTTCTTTGAGTGGCCACTCCACACAGGAAAAGCTTGGCAAAACGCCTGCCAAGTGCTCTCTCTTTACAATGCTGCATTACAGGTGCTGTCACTCGGACGTAGTCCCACAATACGCACATTTTTGAATCACAAACGGCCTTTACTTGTCTCTTCTCCTTTTTATTCGCATATTATATCGCGGAACAGTCTAGTAGATTTCTAGATCTAAAGCGGCAATCCAAGCGGGTGATCTTTTTTGTTGCTGTTGCAACACAGGATTCAAGCAGGGGCGTTTCCGGGGAGCTGAACCCCCATTCATTTCAGTTGCAGGGACCCCCTGCTTCCGGAGATGCTTACCTCCGTAGATGGTGGTGACAGCCGCTCCGGTCTGCGAGCACTGTTCACGTAATGGCGGAGTTTCGTGGCTTCCCGCAGCTTGCGGGGCGAAAGGAAGCCGCGAGGTCATCAGGTTTATCTTCCTATTGGCCCACGCGGCGTGAGAGCATTAAACTTTACAGAGATATTGGCACCCCCTTTTTGTAGGTCTAAATCTCGGAAGCAGGGGGTCCCCGGAGTTGAAATGAATGGGGTTCAGGGCTGGAGACCCCCCTGCTTTAATGCTATGTAAACAATGAATAACCACAAAAAAAGGGCTTGAATTGCTTTTTTAAAGGTGCAATTCCATCTATTCTAAAAGGAAACATGGCAGTTCCAGCAGTGTAGCTGGCCTTCTGGCACTCATAGGGTTAGTCATATTATACTGTGTATTATGTATAACCTATAGCAGGGGTGCGCTAACAAGGGGGCGGTGGTTGCGAGGTTTATGTGGGGGAGGCGCGACAGTTAGAGGTCCCGCACTCTCTCCCCCCAAGGCCTTTAAATGAAATGCCGGGGGGCCGCGCGAGGCCTCCGTAACTAACTTACCTTGGCTACCAGCGATGCGTCGTCATGGAAACCTAAAGGACGCCACAGGGCCACATGACGTCACGTTGCCATGGCAATGTGACATCACATGACCCCGCGGCGTCATTTGACGCCGGAGCCGAGCAGGAGGGGAGGGAGCGCAAGCAGAGGGGGCGCAAGCAGGGGAGGAGAGCAGGCAGGGGGGCACAGGGGGAAAAGATTGCGCACCCCTGACCTATAGAACCAAGGACAGCCAAACCCTATGGTTAATCATACAGCCTGGGTTTGGGAAACATGCCGCTTTTGACAGGGAAAAATGAGCCTTCCAAAAACGGTCTGGGACTTTTGGTCACAGCGGCCGTGACTCACCCGCCGCCGGGACACACGGCCTCTTTGCCGCTCAGGTAAGTGGCTAACCGTACATCTTACCCTAAAACCCCCTAATGTTAACTCCGAATACTAACGCTACCCCCTACCTTAATAACCGTACCCCCCTTACCCGAAAAACCCCTACCCTATGCCTTTACCCTAAACACTAAATCCCCTAAAGTTAACTACCTACCCTAACCGCTAAAACCCCTTAAATTAACCCCCTACCCTAACCAGTAAAACTTACCTTAGAAGTGGCTGGTGGCGGACGGCTGACGCGGAGCGTCCGTCTGCGGCCAAACACCGGCAGCCAAATGTCCTATTCAAGTAAAAAAAAAAAAAAATAGGGGAAAGTATTGGCTACATAATTACTACTATAACTTTATATTCCAGGCTGACTCACTGAGTTCCCCCATCTTCCCTAATTGGCTTCTTATCTAGCAATTCCTATTGCACCAACACGCATTGTTCTCATTCTTCCTGACATTTGCATTGTAAGTCTCCAACACAACCAGTGTATAGCAGGTTGAATAAGAACTCACTCATATGCTTGACCCTCAGCAGAGGTCGATATGTGCAGTGGGGTTGTCAGTTGAAGGCGTCACTGCCAGCTTGGTCCACACACAGTGTAGCATTGTAAATACAGCAAATGTATTTGTAGTCAAAGACATCTCATGTCAACTGTGGAACTGGTTGTGCACAAGAGTGTAGTTGTGAGAGATTGCCGAGTGCCTCCACTGCAGTGTGCTAACAATGGCAGGCTGTCGTGTGTATTGATAATGCAAAAGATGGGCTTTCACGTTATTCTTCAGTCAAAACCAGGGATAGCCAACTCCAACCCTCAAGGGCTTCCAATAGGTCTGGATTTCAGGATATCCCTGATTCAGCACCGGTGGCTCAATCTGTGGCTCAATCAAAGACCAGACATGTTCCCCCAGATAACACAACGTATCCCATTATAATGCAGAATATCGGTTTCCATACGATACAATGGCAGTATTGGATGGGTGGAGGACAGGGGATTTTTTGATAGCATGGTTATTTGTAATTTTCAGGTAGTTAATGGCCAGGACATAAGCAATATGATGTCGTAGTAGGCTTAGAAAGCTCTTATTCATCATGTGTCAAAATAGTCAAAAATACTGCTGTAGCACCTGTTACCCCCTGCTACGGAAGATCTGGCCACTCAATGGGTGTTTCCCTTGGTACTGTAGCTCACCTGCTGGTTCAGGAGGTCTGAGTTGCTCCGCGGTTGGAGTTTGAGAGCAGCAACAGGGCAGGCTTTCTTGTAGTTCTTACTGTGCAGCGCCTCCATCCCATGAGGATCCTGCTGGATGTAGGATGGTCCCCACAGGCAATACTCCTCTCCAATAATCACACACCATAGTTGGTCCATCAGCAGCTTTATTGTACAACAGCATGATCGTCCTCCAGCCCTGGAACAGACTCCAGGGGCTTGAGGCCCCAAGATCCCCTCCCAATCTCCTTAACCCTCTTGTAGGTTAAGGGGTATCACACTGTCCCATAATCATCACCACCTCAATTTGGTAGAGTGTCAGCTTTTAAACCCGGAGGGAAGGGCTTGTAACCCAGCCCCATAACAGGCATCACACCATATACAGGTGACCCAGTCAGTACCCTCCCCAGGTATGACACTCTAACTGACGGTTTAGGCCTGCCCCTGGATACCCATCCAGGCTGCAACTGCAGGCTAAGCCCTGCGCAGGAGTTTAACCCCAACACTGCCTGTTCCTATCAGGATTTATAGTGTTGAGGCCAGTAGAAGGCCAGGGGCACTTGGCTACACTGCATTAAGATGTAGTTGGGTTTTAGACCTGAACATTCAGATAACACTCCTAAGGGATGACCCCCACTGTGAGACAAAATGGGTAACTTTTAATGGCCAGATCTAAAGAAGGCAAAAGCCTCAGGGCTTGTGGAATAAATGGGGGGTGACATAATGGATGGGTAAAGGATTTCCAGAAATGAGTGAATAAGTAGTGGAAAGACACATTTCTCTTCGATGGTTCTTGGAAAGGTGGGGCCTGGTACCCAACCTGCAGTTGTTGTGCTACAACATTCTGCATCCTTTGAAATGTACCAACCATTAGAACTCATTATGAGAAAGGTCCTTGATGTAAATCCTAAGAGCTATCTCACCTTAAGCAAAACATATAGACCAGCAACATTACGTCTATGTAGTCATTTAGGATTATAGATGTGGCTGATTTAATAGACAGTGAAAATGCTCCAGGATGATCAGTTTTATTAAACATTGGTATATATTCTCAGGATAGCTGATAGCTTCCCTTGGCTACGTTTTACACAGGGATTTTGTTTTGTTATCTCTTTTATGGATATAGCAGCCCACATGGTACCCCAAGGTGGCACTCCATTACTCTTTGAAGTATTCCCCTTTAACAACAGGATGAGCCTCTGTTATTCCCACCATGGCATCTGGTCTGCTTTCATTCCGCATCAATGAGACACATTTGCACCATTGGTAAAAGTTATTTGTTCCACACAGGATCCTAGAAGTCTCCAGATGCTCTTCTCCCAAACACTTGACCTTCGAATGTCATCTTCTGTAAGGAAAACCGCCCAGGGAGCCCTTTGTCATGATTGCGGCATGAAAAGGTGAAATGTAATACTGTATTTACTGGGATGCAGTCCGGCAATTTAGGAGCATCTTCTCTCTCTAGCGTAAAAAAAACTCATCTGAAAAATTCACCTGTTCAACAAAGTATTGAATTAGTCCTGAATAACCACTACTCACTATCTTAAGTGTGCTCTTATATGCACTCTTGCCCAGCGGGGGCGCGGCGCTTCCAGAGGCCCCGCGCTTCCCCGAAGGCATTTAAATTAAATGCCGGGGGAACGGCGAAGGCCTCTGTAAGGTCCCTTACCTTGCTTCAGACGGCTTCTGGCGACGCGTTGTCAAATTACGCCGCAGGGTCACGTAATGCCGCGTTGCCATGGCAACATGATGTCACGTGACGGCAGAACGCCGGAGCCAAGGTCAGGACGGGAGAGCGTGCAGGGGCGCAGGGGAGAAAGATTGCGCACCAATGCTCTAGCCGATGCCAACCACATGCCAATTAGATTGTAAACAGGGGCTCCTTGTTCCCAATGTTATATTTATGTCTTGGTGCACTTATCCTATATCTGCAAAAAATTTGTTCTGCGTTGCGTACCTGGTGGGAGCTCGTACGGATATTCATATTTAGAAACATAGGATTTAACGGCAGAGAAGAACCACCAGGCCCATGTCGTCTGCCCATTTTCCTACCTGCTGTAAAACCTCAGACCCTATTACTGTAGATCCTCGGCTTTCTTTCGCACTTAGTCGTAGGTCTATCCCAGGTACGTTGGCATTCCCTTGCTGTGTTACCACCTCTGTTGGGAGGCTAGTCCATGAATCCACTACCTATTCCGTGAAGAAGCACTTCCTCGCATTTCCGGAGTCTGCCACCCTCAAGCTTCAGAGAATGAGCTCTGGTTCTAGCGCTCCTATTTCTACGGAGTAGACTTTCCTCCTGTACTTTGTGGAAACTCTTGATGTATTTAAGTTTAGATCATATCCCCATCTCCCTTCTATCCTAGAATCTGTGTGTGTGTGTGTGTGTGTGTATATATGTGTGTGTGTGTGTGTGTGTGTGTGTGTGTGTATATATATATATATATATATATATATATATATATATATATATATTTATTAAAGGGCTTACTGTATGTGCGGCATGTTATCCTGAATATAATGATATCATTAAAATGTGTCTGGGATTCACTCAGGGAAACCTATTAAAGGTGTTATTGTGTCTAATCAACGTTAAGTATACCTTAATATAAACCTCGGTGAATAACCAGGGGTACGTGACAAATGACTGTCAGAACAGACCCGGTCAGAAGGTTCTAATTATTATTATTATCTTTTATTTGTATGGCACCAACGTATTCTGCAGTGCAGTACAATGTGGGAGGGCAATAATATTGTATTACAAAAGAGTGATTTGGGGGCACCGTCTAGCCTATACCGGAACTTGTATCTTTATACCACGTCCCTATGCCCCCCAGCTTAATCGGGGTACCTTCTCCGCCTGGCTGAACTCACAGCCCGGCTTAACCCACGTTCCTCCGCCGCCCAGCTGGGACACTGCAGGCAGGGCTGCCATCTTCTACTGGAGGCTAACCCAGAGATAGCATGTGTTACATTTAGCTCTTATATTCTGCGGCGTCTCCTGGACTCCTTCCAACATCCTCCCTGCAACTCCCGTCAATATGGCTGTGCGGCGTGAAATGGTGCCGCGTTGCCATGACTACAGGGTGCTACGTGACATCACGACGTTAGGTGGCATCAAGTTGCAATGACAACGGGACGCCTTATGGCGCAGAGGCGTCACGTGACATCACGTCATGATAATACAGCGTTGCATGACGTCACGTAGCATCCCATTGCCATGGCAACGTGAGGCCGGTGCGTTGCTGTTGTCATGGCAACGCGGCACCATTTGACGCCGCTCCGCCATACTGACAGGGTTTTTAAGGGAAGATGTCGGAAGGATGCCAGAGGTTGCCGGGAGATGCTGAGAGACGCGACCACCGCCACCCGGAGATTTACAAGGTAGGAGATACATGGCCTAAACACGTACTCTCCAGGTAAGATCCGGAGAGGTGGCAACCCTGGCTGCAGGTACTGAGGGCCTGCACACAACACAACCCACCTACCCCTCCAACAACCCAGGGCCTTAGTCAATACTCTGTCCTGGGCTCCTTAAAAGCTGTCTCCAGACTTGCCTGTGTGACTTACCTAATACCTTGCACCTACCTGCAATGAGTTAAACAGGATGCTCCTGCTCACATATAATGGGATTTATGAGGATTGTAGCATTTTTCCCTTTTACCCACAACAGAAAACTGCTACGTCCGAGATGACTTTACGTTCTCCATCTGACCTACAGGAAATATAAGGAAGTCGATCCATCGGTTATATTTAACGCAGCTGCCCAAGGGGAGAAAATGTTAACCGCTAATCTTCGTAAACTTTACAGCCCTTTGATCCACACAGTTCTTGGGCTGAGCGGGTCAGGCGAAGAGAGACCTCACTTTGTGTGGCTCAATGCCTTCTTATACTGAAACCGGAGTTGGGATCGGAATCTATACTTGCACAGAAATAACCCAACAAGCACACTGCCTTATCGCCTCCTTGATTGGGAAAGATGGATAATCCTATCCATGTCTGTGCTATTTTGATCCATGTTGATTTAGCCTATAAATTTGGCTGCTTTTCTTGGTCCTAAGACAGTTTCTCATTAACATTTATATTGCTTTCTATCTCTGTCTCTCTTTTTTATCATGGCCCAGAAAAGCCACGCAGAGCCTTCTGAAAGGGCTGCTGCTAATTTGCAGAACAAATCTTCTCTGATGAACAAAGCAGGAGGTTCATTGTTACTGTAGATGGAAGAAGTGGTACAATTCAGATTGCTGGAGTTGTGCACACTTTGGGGTCTCGTGATTGTTTGGGGAGCTGCTGTTTATCGAGCTCCATGAAAGCAGCGTCCAAATACAATCTCGTAACAGATCCCGCCAGAAAACCCCTTCCATCTCATTGAAATGAATGGGGCGGAACGTATCTTATGCGCAGGGGTGCGCAAACTGGGGGATTTTTTTGGGGGGGCTTGGCGGTTACTGCGCGGGGCCTCTGTGACTCACTTACCAGAATTCAGCTGGCTTCGGGCGACGCGTCGCCATGTCAAGGCAACGGCAAATAACGCCGCAGGGTCATGTGACATCACATGACCCGTGGCGTCATTTGATGCCCATCGCCATGACACCGCGTGACATCACATGACCCCGCTGCGTCAATTGACTCTGAATTAAAGATATGGGGGTGGGGAGTGGGTACGGGACTGGGGGAGAGCTGGCAGGTGGGCGCAGCACAGAAAGTTTGTGCGCCCCTGTCTTATAGTGTAGCATAGGGGTCGGCAACCGGCTGCTCTTTCTGACACTACTGGTGGCTCAGTTTCGGGTCCAGGCCGGGCAGCACTTCGGCACAGGGCCGTTGACGGGGGGAAGAGGGCAATTGTTGGCTGCCGGGCCCCAGCTCTCTCTGCAGTGGAAACTCCACCCCTACGTGCGCGCTATTTGACAATGGAAGTTGGGCTCAACTGCTTGTGTGTGTATTGGGAGAGGGGGGTGAGTTTGTGTATTGGGAGAGGGAGGTGGGTTTGTGTGTGTATTGGGGAGGGAGGGTTAGTGTATGTATTGGGGAGGGAGGGTTAGTGTGTGTATTGGGAGGGGGGGTGGGTTTGTGTGTGTTGGGGGAGGGGGTTAGTGTGTGTATTGGGGAGGGTTAATGTGAGTGTGTGTGTATTGGGGGAATGGTATTATGTGTCTATTGGTGGGGTTTGTGTGTGCATTGGGGGATGGGTGGGGTTATTGTGTGGGTATTGGGGGAGGGGGAGTTGTGGTGTGTGTGTATTGGGGTAGGGGGTTATTTTGTGTGTGTGTGTGTGTGTATTGGGGAGGGAGTTGGTGTGTGTATTGGGGAGGGGGGTTAGTGTGTGTGTATTGGGTAGGGAGGGTTATTGTGTGTGTGTATGTGTGTGTGTGTGTGTGTGTGTGTGTGTGTGTGTGTGTGTGTGTGTGTGTGTGTGTGTGTGTGTGTGTTATATATCATGCATGTATTGCAGCTCTCAAAATATTTTAACCAAAGAAAAGTTGTAAAAAAAAAACCAGTCTATTTTTCCTTGAAAGGCTGCAGATGCCTCGTGTAGCACCACTTAGCTAATATGGCTCTTCATATTATGTATCACGTTGTGTTTACAATACACTGGGGATCATTTATCAACGTCTTCCATATCTAGAACCCGGGCAAAAAAACTGCACCAAATATATTAAGGAGAGAAGGAGCGGCTCAGTGAGTAATGACACTGACTGGCACTGCGTTTGACGCAGGGGAACCTGATTCAATTCCCGGTGTTGGCTCCTTGTGACCTTGGGCAAGTCACTTTATCTCCCTGTGCCTCAGGCACCAAAAAACATAGATTGTAATCTCAATGGGGCAGGGACTGTGTCTGCAAAATGTCTCTGTAAAGCGCTATGTAAAACTAGCAGTGCTAAACAAGAACAAACAATAATTATTATTATACAAGGAAAAACATTCAAATTAATTATTAATCAATCCGGTGCAGTGTTTTGGGGCCCGTTGTGCCTGGGTTTGGTACCCAGCGGACTTTCATTAATAACCCGTTGGTTAGGTATTTTGCATCTATGTTGGCTGGGGTAGTGACCTGTGTTATTGATGCCTACACATAATGTTATAAAACCTGTTACCTTTGCTGGTATGGAAGGGCTAATATTATCACTATGCGGAGCTGCAGTTTAAAGGGAAAGAAATCCCAGTGAAAGCAGCTGCACTTTTCCTTTAATAAACCTGGTGCTGTTTTGTGCGCTGGTTTTTCTCTAGTGTTGCAGTTTGGATACTTTAGTAAATAACCGGAGACATGCATATTGGGTAATGGGGCTTACCAATTTCTGTCTCTTTCCATCATGGTTTGTCCACCTGTTGGCCTGACATAAACTTCCCCTGACTAAGAAACACGTCAAACAGATATCATCGGACTTATGACTACAGTCCCCAAGGGCCACCAGCAGGTCAGTTTTTCAGGATATCCCTGCTTCAGCACAGGTGGCTCAATCACTGATTGTGCCACCTGTGCTGAAGCAGAGACTGAGCCATCTGTGCTGAAGCAGAGACAGCCACCTGTGCTGAAGCAGACTGATTGAGCCACCTGTGCTGAAGCAGGGATATCCTGAAAACCTGACCTGTTGGTGGCCCTTGAGGACTGTTGTTGCCCACCCCTGTACTACAGTCTGATACAGGCTATTACTTACCAGCCACATGCTGCTGTTATAGTTGATAGATACACAGACATGATTTCATTTACTAGTTACATCAGCGGTGTGCAAACTGGGGGGTGTGCCCCCCAGGGGGGGGCGCGAGACTGTCTGCGGGGGGCGCGCTACCCAAAGGTACTTAAATTAAGTGCCGGGGGAGCGGCGAAGGCGTCTGTAAACTGCACTTACTTTAGCTCCGGCGGCTTATTACATGCGTCGCCATGGCAAGACGGCGTGAAATTACACCGCGAGGTCATGTGATGTCACGTTGCCATGGCAACGTGATGTCATGGCGCCGCCGCTGAATCAAAGGTAAGAGGGGGGGGGCGTGGAGAGAGAGGAAATGCCGGCAAGGGGGTGCAGGGAAAAAAGTTTGCGCTCCCCCCGAGTTACATGACACACGCACCCACATAGTAACGGGAAGTATCAGTCCCTACACGTCTCTGAATCATTTTTCTGCCCTTTGCAAAATCATATCATTTAAACCCTTTAGCGCTGTAGGGTTAAACCATAAAGTCAGCGCCGGAACGAGCATGGCGGGGGGTTATTTACTAAAGTGCGTCAGCGTTAAGCTGGTGCAAGGAAAAATTTCTTATTGCTCTCGTTGGGATGTTTTATTTCCTTCGGTAAATCTGGGGCTGTGGTTTTGCCGCAGTTGGTCAGTGTGCAGAGTACAGATCCGACACACGAGCAGGTAATATTGCATATTTGTTGGACTACATGTAATTTTTGGAAATAAATCTGCTTGATTCATTCCTCTTGCAGCTTAAGACAAGCAGAAGGTGCAGACGGGCTCCTTTTGGAACTAAAAAGTATTTTTTTTCTATTGGAAAAATAAAATCGGTCAGTTGTCACTTCATTTTTCACAACAGGCTCATTGGCTTCTGGAGATGGGCCAATATGGATATTTACAGGCAACAGAACAGCCATGGACTGTCCTAATGCTGCCTGTAAATCATATATGTGGGTTCATTTGGTGCTCAATGAAGGCATGCAAGGTCTAAAGATGGACATGAACCAGCAGGCAATTGGACATAGATATGAAAGCAGTGTTGTCACCAAATATTAATATACCCATTAAAAGTGTTATTACTGAAGTCTCTTATGGGCAAAACAACGATACCGAAATACCATCATTAAAAATATATCCACCAATGGGTTTTTTTGGGGGGCGGGGGGAGGAGATTGAACAATCTGGTGCTGCTTTGTGTAACAGGAAAACGTTGATATATCCCCCCTTAATGCCTAAAAGATGTAGCATGTTATCCCTTCTTATTAGTGTTAGTCTATTTTGTGCCTAACTTCAAAATGTGTCCGCATCATATTTTGCTTTATAGCACTGCGGTGTCTTCCCTATCTCTGTCCCCTGTCCCTTATAAATAGATCAGATGTGAGAAGCAGAGATACAGTACTGGCACAAGAGCCTAACAATATATACTACCCCGGTTTTCCATACCCTCAGGGTTTGTTCGAATGTATCGTACATATCTCCCCATGATTGATGGGTAGGATTGCAAAGAGCATACATATTATAAATACCTATACGCAAACATGTTTGTAATCACAGATATTGTAGGCAAAAACATGAATATATATGTATGCATTAAAATCAAAACAGCTGTTTGTGATTTAAATCAACATCGTCTGTTTCAGTCATTTGAATAAATGTGTATTCATTTCATTATAAATAATACGGGTTTGTTTTTAATTAATTGTGTTTGGGAGTCTGAGCTGGGACGCCTTCCATTCGGTTAAAGGCGCCGTCCGACTTGAGTTGGAATTGCAGTACGGTGAAAGCACTCAAATGTAACAAGGTAACTGTCTTTGAAGAGTACTGTACAGGATTAAGTCCCAGTCACTTTAGCTTTCAGCACAACAGCAGCAAAATGAGATTGAAATGTCTTTGGGAGACAGAATAGTGCCTGTAAATTCTATGCGCAGAACTGCACATGCTAAGGGAAGTCTCTACGAAAGTCTCCCAGGTGGAAAACTGGAGAGTTAAAATAGCACCAGATGTATCCAAGTCCCATAGGAAGCAATGGTATTTTCCCCTTTGGTAAAAAAAAATGTTGTTCTATTTCTGCCCCACTTTTGCAGATGGGAGACTGATACACATCCCACTTATGAGCAATATAAACAAACAAGTTATTATTAAAACCGCCCACCCACTGAGCTCCCTGTCTCTTTACACAACTCCAAAGGGGAGACGTTTTCCAATCAAGTAGGGATTGAACAGGGATTTGACTCTGAATATTAAAATATGTTATTATAGTTGAAGGTTGCAGTGAACATGCTGAATAAGCGGCTTTCTTTGTAGCAGAATGAGACCCTTGTGGGGCCAAAGTATCAACAACACCGGGTGGGAGAGGTTATTCCAGCACCGTGGTCCGGCCAAGAAAATGCTCCTTTTCCATTCCCATCACGTCCGCCGCTTTCCGAGAGATGAGCCGCCCGAATGCAAAAGCGATAAGTGTGTCAGTCAGTGGGTCATTCCCAGAATTACGATAATGCACTCAACAGGTTACAGCATCAATCAACCCAGGAAATACAATTTGTTTTTTTTTACATAACTGAGCAAATTGCAAAGAGAGAACCACTCCTGTATTACCCCAAGTTAAGGGATATTTTACCCGGCATTTATGGAGGAAAAACACAGCCACTCACATGGCTTTTTATTGATGATGGTCTCTCCAACAAGGTCAGTTTGTTTTCTGATATATTTCATATATTAGCTACTCTTGATGGTCTATCTAGTAAAGTCTCCCGGCTTTAAAGCTGCAGTTCAGTCAATATCCTGCATGTGTGTTTTTTTTAATAAATCAGTTCTGTAGTAAGAAAAACTACTTTTAGCATTTTCTGTTTTTAAAAAAACAACTTTGAAAGACCAAATTTCTTGTATTCTATTTTAACAGCCATTTGCTAAGGCACTGCCCCTTCATGTCCTGTCACAAGCCCTGGCACACCCCTTTGTCAGCCCTGCCCTCCCTCTAGCACATGTCAGTGCAGGAGTGCTCATGAATATTCATGAGCTTCCACTGACTGACAGAAGCAAATAAAAACATATGCCAGCTCTAATTATGTCACCAAATTTTGCCTATCAATACATGGAGAACAAATTGACTGGCAGCTATACAGTTCTTTAGGTAATTAGAGATTGCACACATGAAACTTTTGAAGTAAAAAAATAAATTTAAAAAATAAATAAATAAAAGACTGAACTGCAGCTTTAAACCTGGGGGAAAATACCAAAATTAATTAAAAAAAATAAATTAATGGGCATTTTTGGGGGCTATGTGCACAAAGTTACCATTTAAAGCTGCAGTTCCAGCAATATCCTACATGCGTGTTTTTTTTTTAAATAAATCACTTCTGTACTATGAGAAAATACTTGTAGCATTTAAAAAAAAGAAATTTTTAATAATTTATTCTAATGTAACAAGCATTTTTGTTTCTATAGAAAGCATTTACAAAGTCACACCCCCTTCCTCTTCTGAGACAGGCTCTGGCTCTTGAGCCCTGCCCTCTCTCTAGCAGTGCACCAATTGTATCTAGTGCCTGCCTGGTCACATGATCTTCCACACTGAACTTTGCACCCTGGGTACTCTTGTGCAGCCCTAACAGTGGATTAAATAACCCCCGATTCAGCGATCGATTACAGGAGAACGGATCGATCGGCAGCTTAGCTAATCACTTGTAAGTGTGCAGATTGTGTTGATGCACATATTGAATGTAAAAATGTAAAACGTCAGCT
This sequence comes from Ascaphus truei, assembly GCF_040206685.1. Taxonomy (NCBI): domain Eukaryota; kingdom Metazoa; phylum Chordata; class Amphibia; order Anura; family Ascaphidae; genus Ascaphus; species Ascaphus truei. The sequence continues at coordinate 287,901,576 of NC_134487.1, forward strand.
TGAACTGTAGCTTTAAGTGAGGAACAATATAAAGTCTACTTTAATACAAATGTAGCGCAGTGTCCCTCACCCCCTGGGACATATGGCAGCTACTGTGTGTGTGTGGTGCGTTACCTGTGGCTCACAAGAGGCCTGAGCCTCCGCTGCTGGGAGCCTGGGGTGTGCCTGATCCGTATGGTGACAGCGCCTCCACCTGTGCGGGATCCTACTACCCCATCACAGGACCCAATGCAATAATAGACACACTGATAAGAATAACAGTTTACTGCATGCATAAGAAACAAATAACAATATACCGTCCACACCACCAGGCCACACACGGCTGTAACCCCTCAGTACCTGGGTGCAGGGGCACCAATAGTCTAGTGCCTGGTCTACGATAGGCACTCCCACCCCCAAGTGTGTGAGACAGCGCTGCCCACAACCTCGTGTTAAAGTTGGTGCCCTTGTAGGTGTATGTGATACCTGCCAGGTACTCCAGCACCCTGAAGCGCCGACAGTAGATACGGGGGGCCGTCTGGTCCCATGCCGTCGTCGTCAGCGACGAGCCCGCCTCCATATTAAGTGGTATCCCGCTGGAGCGTCCCACCGTTATAGTCTCTGACCGTGCTGGGTGATCTCCTGGTGCCAAGTCAAAGTCGCGTCCTGGCTGTGTTCCTCATGCTAGTGCTATAGGGGCAGTGTCCCTACTTAGTGGGCCTGTCCCTGCAGCAACCACAAGCTTGAGGGATGAATCATGGCTTATGGGGGTCTCTGGCCTAGTGCAGGGGTCACAGTCACCCTGCACACACCCTACCCTTTCGTTGTCCCAGCTCCGACTGGCGTGCTCATAGCACGCGAAAAGTATCTATTTCCCTCAGCAGGGGAATGTTGGTACCCTATTGGCTGTGGTGAGTCTCCTGACTGGGGCTGCTGGGTGTTGTAGTCCCTGTCTAGCACTGTATGCCCCTGTGGCTGCCAATTGCCGCCGGGAGTCTCTGGCGACTCAGTCGCCTCCCAGAACACTGTGCCGCCTTGCGCACCTCCCGGCACTCGCTGGACACAACCGCTACTCTCCCCAGCCTCCCCCCAGCCTCTGCTGTCAGTTGCAGCTGCAGCCAGAGGTGGGGGACCAGGGGGACCCAGGCTATACAAAGGTGCTAGAGAAAAGACTGAGACCATATGGGTAACCCTAGTAACTGGTCAGAAGGTTGTTCTACGTACTTGGCTGATCTACAGACCTCCAAGACTAGATTAGGAATTGGACAGGGCTTTAATAAATTACCTACCTCCCTAAGATGGCAATTAAAGAAGATGTCATCATTATGGAATGCTTTAAGGTGCTTGATGTCTGGAGCGAAATGGGACAACTTGCAACAGCCGACTTGCTGCCGGCTGTCTCTCCGCAGCCAACTCACTGCCGTCGAGGGCAGCTCGCTGCCAGCCGACTCACCGTTAAGGTAAGTTATTAAAGGGTTAACTTTAGGGGTTTTAGGGTAAGGTTAGGGAAAGGAGTTATGGTCGGGGATTCTAGGGTAAAGACTGTTAAAGGGTTTTAGGGTAAGGGGTTAACGGGTTAGGGTAAGGAATTAACGTTAGGGGCTTTTGGGGTAAGGGGTAAGGTTAGGGGGTTAGCTTCACGGCGAGGCGGCGAGCTGCATTCACGGGTTGATCGACGGCGGTAAGTTGGCTGCAGAGGAGTGGCTGCAGCAAGACGTCTTGGGCTGGTCTGGAGTAGGTCTGTTGCAGGTACAGCTAGAATCAGGGACATCCAGGATTCATTGCAAGGGGCATCTCTAAAGCAAATAGTGAGCAAGGATGCAATACTACACTTTCAGTGATCGTGCAATATTTAAACAAAATTGTATTGGTAAACTGGTGAGTATCACACGTACATCAATATAGTTAGATTTAAGCAGAACATGTTATGGACATGTTACCAATCTGTGCTCAGGGTACAGGACTTCTAGGTTAGCTGGCTTCTCACAGGTCTCGTGGAACAGCATGCAGGGTACAGCAGTCGTCACCGCAGGGGAACTGCCACTCCAGATGAAGAGAACACTCCGATACCGAGTGTTACGGTGGAAAGTCCTATCAACTGTATCCAGCCCTCTGCACACCAGCTCACCAGTTTACCAATACAATTTTGTTTAAATATTGCACAATGAGGTTTTTTGCGCTGTCTCTTTCTTTGTTTTTGCATTAGTTTGGTTGTGGAGCGGTACCACGAGCGCAGCAGCATAAACCTCTCATATTGTAAACAGGTTATCTTATTTGTATTATTAATATCACTAAGAGCACATTAACACATTTTTTAGAGCGCAATTCACTTTTTTCTTCTATCACTATTTTTTTTCTTCTATCACTTTCAGTGATCGTCAATAGTATAAACACAGGGGCTGAGTCACACCACACAAACACTAAGGTTTCAGAGTTTTGGAGGGCTGAATTTTTAGAGATGGGAACATATTTTAGTGATGCTTTGGTAGGGTGGACGGAGGTATCTCAGTTGAGTGGAGGATCAGTGGGAAAAACTAAAAGATGGAATACTAAAAGCAACAGGCCTGAGTGTCAGACAGGTTAGTAAAATCTATAGGAAAGGTAACCAGATCTGGTTCTCAAAGCTGGTGGCAGGTACTGGGAAGGCGAAACAGACAGTGTGTAGGAAATATAGTCAGACTCCAAGGACGGAAGATGGACAATTAGATCAGGTTAGGCAAAAGGAAGCTCAGCAAGTAATCAGGTCATTATTGCAGGGGACTTAAAAGTAGGCAAGCCATGGGGAAAGCGAGGAGGGTGCTAGGTCATACAAGGAGAGGTACAAGCAGCAGAAAGAGAGGTAGTGGTGACACCTGGCAGATCATTGGTAAGCCCTCACATAGATTAAAGCGTTCCGTTCTGGAGACCATCCTATATCTCCAAAAGAACATACATAGATTGGGCAAAGAAGGGCTACAAAATGGGACTTGGTCATTGTTAACCTCGGGAAAGACTAGCGGCCCTCAACATGGGGGACAGAAGGGAGAGGGGCATATGTTAAAAACATTCGGATATTTAAAGGAGCAATCCGAGTAATATCCAACATGTGTTTCTTTTTAAATAAATCAGTTCTCTAGTATTAGATAATAATTACTACTGTACTTTTTTTTCCAACTCTTAACACCTTTGATTTCTATAGAAGGTTGTAAAGCCTTTCCCAGCAATGCAAGAACCTTATAACACTTTCCTGGTTGTGATAATGTGTTGCCAATATTATTGGAGTTATTTTATGCTGGGTTTGCCATATTTCTGCATTCAGGAGACCCTAGTTAATAACCCCCGTAGGGTCTCTCGGCAGTAAGACTGGGGCAGCCCTGTTCTGTGGAACCCCGCCGGTACCGAGAAAAAAAGGAAAATAAATTACCTCCCAGTAGGGAATACTGTACTTATTCTTCGTTGTATCATACAAAGCCTTTGTATATAGTCTAAAAGGGCATACTTCTTCACTTTGGGTGGTGTCATCCTGCAAATCTCCTTTGTAATAGATTAGAGGAATCTGCTAAGTAGAAGCTTGATCCAAGGGTACAGAGGCTGAAAGTTTTTCCCACTCACTGTGAACTGCTGCCCTGGGAGTTTTTCTATGGAGACACTGGCAGCAGTTGGAGGGTCAAAGAACCGTGCATGTCATATGGTCCAAATCACAAGCCTCCTGTGCAAACGTCTGGGAGGAATCTCCGCTAACTACTTTATAATGGTCTCTCTCTGCTGTGCTTCCCTGGCTCGGTGGCAGGAGCTGGGGACCTGGATTCCACTCGTTCTAATCACTTCCCTTTGTCTATTAGAATTTGCTGTCAGTGCTGACCACCGACGCACAACACAGAGACCTGAGCTATTAGCAGCGTGTTCAATCTGCTGCCTGCCACATTGGGAAGTGGTATATACAGATGCAGCTGCCGCTATTGCAACCATTATCGCGCGTTAAGGGATTAATTGGCACGTGGCGGTTAGCAAATCGCACTATTTAGCCACTCGCGACACCATTGAATTGTCTTGCAAATCGCCCAGCTAAACTCGTGACTATATCACGATAACGTTGGCTACATCTGTAATATATAACTTTTATTTCTGAACAATATTGTATATCATTGGGATTGGATATTTGGACTACGGGCAGACATTTTTTTGGAGACCGAAACATTATTCGGGTTTAAAGCGGCAATCCAAGCGGGCACATTCCTTGCTTTTTCAACATTAGATGTGAATCAGGGGGTGTCCGGGGCTGAACCCCATTAATTTAAGCTCCAGGGCTCCCCTGTTTCCGGAGATAATTGACTCCATAGGGGGCGCCGGTAGCCTCCCTGGTTCGCTAGCAGGGATCACGTAATGGGCGCTTTTCAGAGCTCCTGCTGGCCAATCCGAAGCCGTGATGTCACCGGTGCGGCTTCCAATTGGCCCACGTGACGCGGGAGCTTTAAAAAGCAAAGAGCTCCAGACACCCACTTCAGAGGTAAGTATTTCAGGAAGCAGGGGATCCCCGGAAATGAAAGTATCGGGGTTCAGCTCCGGACACCCCTTACTTCCCACCTAACACAGCAACAATAAAACCTAGGCGGAAATGCACCTTTTAAGGAAATGGGGCAGAAAGGCATTTACCCTCTCGCAGTCTGTAGGGTAGCCACATTCATAACAATGTATCACTGTTACAGTATATGGAGTTTCCTAGTAGGGGAATGCTGGGGGACTATTTAATGAAAGTGTTTGCACAGAAAATGCATGTTGCCATATTGATTAAGCAGTTATAGCAGGTCTCTCCTCTTATTTGCCTGCCTGAGGGAGGCAACATTTCTGCCTCACCTGCCTGTGATTTTCTGGGTGATATTGCATGAAAACCAGGGGCGTAGGCAGGATTTTGGCTGGGGTTGGGCATTTTTGCCTTGCTGATGGGGCACCAGTTTAGCGCAGTAGACAAGACTTGGCAACGCACAAAATATGGCTCGCCGCAGGAAGCAGAAAAAGAAAGAAAGACACAGCGCACAGCTCTCATAGGGTTAATAAGTAATTATAATGTGACAATAAATGTGTTAATAATTGCACGTACAAAGTAGTTAGTTAAACAGCCAGGGCATGTTTGGGGTACATGTTACCGCTCATGGATAAAGATGAGCGGTAACGTGTACCCCAAACATGTCCTGTCTGTTTAACTGACTACTTTGTACCGTATGTGGAATTATTAACACATTTATTGTCACGTTATAATTACTTATTAACCCTATGAGAGTCGTGTGCTGGGTCTTTCTCTCTTTCATGATCGTCTGTGTGATGTTGAGCCATCCACTTTGACAAGCAGCAGACTCCCAATTTATGATTGAAGGTTATTGTATGTATGCAATTTTAATTTATTCACCATTTGACACATGTTATTTTGGTATCACATTAGTAACACATTTGTGTTCTAATTTTCTTCAATAGGAGCGCACTTAATTAGAGAGATTTCTTGATGCGAAATATCTGTTCTTTTTCACTTAATACATTTCTTTCAAGTGAAAAATACGTAATAATCACTTTATTACACAGTTGGTGTGCAGCTTTTCTGTTCATTCTATCGCCACAGGAAGCAGCTGGAGATGCGCCAATGCAGTCTGGTTATACTCGGTGTCAGTGTATAGTGCAGTCAGGTTTTACTCCTTGTCAATGTATATTGCAGAATCAGACTAGAAGCAAACTGCACTATACACCAAACAGAGTATATAACCTGCACTGTGTTTCTAAGCATCAATTCCAGAACAAGAAAATAGTTTTCTCTTTAATGCATGAAAAATGTTATTTAGTTTATAATAAATGTAAAAAATAAATTAGCTTTTTTTTTATATACTTTTAATTACAAATTAAATGTGTCTTTCAATGAGTACACAGTTTTATAAGTGATGCAGCACAAGCACACAACAAAGAAGGACTTAGGGCAAGAGTTGGGGGAGAAGGGAGGAAGGGGTTAAGGCAGGAGGTGTGGGGGCGAGAAAGGGTTTGTAGCAACTAGTGGAGGGGGGGGGGGTTTGAGGCAAGAGGTTGGGAAGGACGAGGAAAGAGGTTGGGTGGGGGAGGGGGAGGCAAAAGTGGGATGAGATTTGGGGCAAGAGGTGGAGGGGTTGAGGCAAGAGGTGAGAGTGAGAAAGGGGTTAAAGCAAGAGGTGGGGATGGTACAGATTGATGAAGCTGGGGATACATTAAATTAGTTTAACTTTTAAGAGAGTCCGGGGAGGAAGATTTATCTAGCAGGCAGATGGGTACGAGAATCCCACCGGGAGGCAGGCTGCAGTGTCTGAAGCTGCATGCTAGTGAGTCGCTGGGACATGCACCCCCTCCCCCCACCCTTCTGCTCCTGCTCCTCTTGTTTGCTTCAAGCAGGGAAGATTCCCAGGGCTTAAGCTCACCCCTCCACACTTTTTAAGTAGCAGGTTTTTCCATGTTCCTGTGCAGGACAGGTCCACTCAGTTAATTCTCTCTCCAATGCAGAGGTAAATGAGAATTTTCAGTGTAACGGACGTGCTCGCCACAAACCAGGACCGGACCGCAGGGCTGAAATGGGAATAGAGAAACACTGACCTGAGACAAACCAGCCGAGTCCAGATTGCGGATTCCGTCGTCGTGGGTAGCCGGGTCGGGGTTGGTGATAGCAGAGTACATGAAGTCCAGGCTGGCGTCAAGGCAGGCGGCACAGGAGCGGGGTCACAGGCTTGGGTCAGCATCAGGGAAGGCTTTAGCGTAGGGGCTACAGCCCAATGAAGCTTCTGAAAGGAGGGGACGCCAAAGCAGGAACAGCCACTGGAACAGTGAAGCTGCAGCGCAGGAGATCCAGCGCAGGCGCTTCAGCACGGAACTGATGGTCGAGGTCACAGGCTGGGATCAAAGCAGGGAAGGCTTCAGTGAATGAGTGAAGGCCTCCGGAACAGAGCAGCTACAGCACAGGGGATCCAGCGCAGACAGACGCTTCAGCATAGGAAAGGCCTCTGGAACAGGAAACAGGGAAGCTTTAGCGTTGGTGCTTCTGGAAGTAGAAGTCTTCAGGAAACAGAGAAGCTTTAGCACATGGGCTTCAGCACAGAAACTGCCTTTGGATGGAGGAGGCTTCAGGAAACTGGACGCTTCAGCAAATGGGCTTCAGCAAAAGGAGGCCAAGACAGGCCAAGCAGAGGTGCTTGTGACAAGCACAGGTTACACAAGAAATAATTCAAGAATTATGCTCAGCCCTTTCCTGGTGGAAGGTCTGACCCTAAATAGCACGGACAGCCAATAGGGGCAGAGCTGCATAGAAGGCAGCAACAAGGCACCTGGAGTGTGAGTTCAGAACCAGGTGATCCCAATTGCTCAGTGCAGGGAGAGATTTGCCTGGAACCTCTCTAGCCATGTAAGGGTGAGTTCCAGCCAAACCCAGGACCGGAACCCTTACACACAGGTAGTGTTAGGACTTGCTTACTGGTCATGCCATGACGTGGCTGCAGGCTTAGAATGCTTTGGCCAAAGGGTTTAACTAAATGACCCTTACTCATGAGAATACTAATATTGCAGTTTTTAACTATGTATTTTGTCACATTGGATGTAGCATTGGGTATTTTTGTCTTTTGTTGTATACGTTTGGCCATGCTCAGTAGCACTCCTGTTTACACAAATATATATATGTGTGTTGGGTTCTAGGGTTAGAGCTTGCTGTGATTGTGTTTAGCAAAGATTGCAGGGAAGATTAGAATATAAAGGGAGAATCTCAAAGCTCCTGCAATCAGCAGAGAGCACAGCTGAGCTCGTCTTCTGCACCCGAGATCAGAAACTGGCAGTGCTGCTGTCCCTATGAGAGAGAGTGACGCTCCACGCAGGCCTTATTTAAGTTGGGCATTTTGGATTTTAGAGTGGACTCGCCTTAGGTACGCGCCTGCTCAAAACTGACGAAAAGTGTATGAGCGCAAGACATACCACCTGATTTTTAAAGCATTGAATTGCAATCCGTTTTTGGATAGCAATATCGGATGCTAATGAATAAATCTACTGTATATATGATTGTCACGAGAAATCGATTTAACAGGCCATGTACCCCCTCTGTTTATTAATTACGTTTGTATCCTACAATATATTAAGATGATAATAAGACCTGCCCTAGTGGGTCAGACTAAATAGTCCATCGGGCTCAGTATAAAGTCTCTCGAAGTGACAAATACTGGATGCTTCTATGTCATCTCAGCACAGAGAACCACTCACTCGGCCCAGGGAAACCTGTTTTTTGGGGAAGAAGAAGAAAAAAATGGAGCACTATTTCCAGGGCTGACGAATCAGCAAATAACAACAAGGATGCGTTCCCATAAAAATAAAGCTAATTTAATGGATCAAAAATAACGAACAAAACACACCAACGCGTTTCGGACTATGAATAGCCCTTTTTTTTTAGAGCACCATACAACATTTTTTCAAACCTGTTTTTTGAACAGGGGAGATAGGGCGTTGGTTGCAAATTGGCAAAATCTTCAGCAACGTGCACTTTCCCGAAAATGAGAAATGTAAGTGTAATCCTCCTTACCCGGCTCTACAGGAGGTCAATGTAGATTAACTATACACATTGGCAGTGCTCAGTCTCTCAGGCCTTTGCAGGGTGCTGGGTAGGTGCAGGCTGGGTGTGGATGAAGGGATATGAAATAGATGGGCGCCAGAAACTCTTATAAAACAAAAAGGTGCTTTATGGAAATATGTTGCAGAACTCATGGCAAACAATAGTATTCTGGACTTTATCCCCTGGTAGTTCTCACTCCTATTCAGGGGAGGTACATAGTGTGACGAACCATCAAGGATATAGTGGGGACTGCTTGCAGGGAGGCTGTGATGCGGTGAGCACTCGCTGGACGGGCAGGTTCTATATGAATACAGGATGTAGGGTCAGCCAGCCGGTGAGGACACTGGTGGTCAGGCTGCGGTGGGGGCAACCCTATGAGACCAGGACAAGTGGCATCCCTGTCCCACAACTTAAGGACCCTGTTCCTCTAACAGGCGCTATCTTAAAGGGCACGTTACTAACTGAAAACAACAAGTGGTGAAAGGACACATTATTACACACACAAATCTATTTACAGGACTCACAGTGAGGACACCAGTCAGAACTCTGAAGAACCTGCTTCTAGAACATAAGGGGCAACTATATATACCCTTACATTGTCATCATACATCACATGATAGGAGAGTAACCTGAATGAGCCCACACGGTTAACACCTTAAGGCATTTAACCCCTTACAGAACTAGTAGTCCCCAAAGAGAGGGAAATGCAAGAGAACGTGCAGAGCAGATCGGAAGACCTTCACGCATCTCGTTCTGGGATACTTGTGGAGCTTATCACTGCAATAGGAAGAAACATTGTAATTCCAAAAAGAAAGCATCCAGCGTTCCTTTCTGTTTTTTTATTATTAATTACATTAGTTTCCTCAATAATTGTCTTGGCTATTATTTAAAAGAATATGCAAATCATCTGCCTGCGGCGTCGATGAAGGGCTGGGACACTGAGTGAGACGGTATCTCACTGTCATTGTTCCTTACACAAGAGATGTGCGCCTCTCATATGCAAATCACAAGCATTAAAAGTTTAACTTAATTATGGACTAAAATTTCTCTTGAAGCGCAGCTGCAACTAATCAGCTGTGAAAACATACAATAACCACTTCCCGTGGAAATATTTTTGAAAAACCACAAACCCATTTATGGATAATCCATCCAGCACCATGAAGCTGGTATGATCCAATAGCATGGTCAAGTTTAATGAGTTAAATCTCAGTGATTGACACCTTGGGTACAAACATAGACATCATGGTTGCCACCTTCAGAGGAATAATAATATATATTTAACGCTCTTACATTCTCCGGCGGCAGCGGCATCATCATCCGGCGGCATCTCCCCCTGCATGGTCCAGACAAGATGGCTTTGCGATGTCAAATGGTGTCGCGTTGCCATGACAATAGGATGTCAGGTGCCGTCATGTTGTCATGGCAACACAATGCTATTTGACGTCACAGAGCCATCTTGACTGGACCATGCAGAGGGAGATGCTGCCGCCGGAAAAGGCGAGAGCTGTGGCCCTGCACCAAACATCCCAGCTGGCCCTGCAGTAACCCGGAGATTTCAAAACTCAACCCGTAGCCCGGAGATACCGAGCCGAAACCTGTGGTCTCCGGGTCAAAGCCGGAGTGGTGGCAACCCTATTCTATTAGTAATTTGTTGTAGTTACTTTGTAAACATGGGGATCTGAGACATGGGAGAGGTTTGCACAGGCAAAGCCCCCTCTCCTCTCTCCATCTGTATTTTGACAAGGTGAGACAGGGTTTGATTAAAAACGTGATTGATGAGGCCCACCCAAACCCCACCATTCAGAGGCCCATATAATAAGGAAATTCTCCTTTAGTTTCCAAAATAGCTAAATGTTTGCTTTAAGTTTGATTCTCATTTGTTTAAACATGACAATGAGATTGTAAAGTAGTTTACAAAAAAAACATTATGAAAGCAAACAGGGATCAACCTTCAAGGCGCGTGCATGGTCCCTTATTCAAGCTTTGCCTAATAATACTGTACTTGGTTCTGAAACCATTATGTTTCCTCTATTAAGTTGTATGGGACTAATTTATTCACTTTTTTCTTGTATTATTGCATCCACTGATCCCTATATATTTGACACTTTTAGAATATTTCTAAAATATATTGTTATTCGAATTATACACTAATAACTTTATTGTCACATTTTCACATATTATCTCATTGGCGCTACACATTTTTATGCATCTGATCCTAGACGTGTTGTTAGAGAGGGTTGGGGTTCCTTACAATACATCTGATCTCAGACATGCTATTAGAGGGGGTTGGGGTTCCTTACAATGCATCTGATCTCAGATTAGAGGGGGTTGGGGTTCCTTACAATGCATCTGATCTCATGCTCTATTAGAGAGGGTTGGGGTTTCTTACAATGCATCTGATCTCACGCTCTATTAGAGAGGGTTGGGGTTCCTTACAATGCATCTGATCTCACACGCTCTATTAGAGAGAGTTGGGGTTCCTTACAATGCATCTGTTCCTAGACGTGCTATTAGAGAGTTTTGGGGTTCATTACAATGCATCTGATCTCAGACGCGCTATTAGAGAGGGTTGGGGTTCCTTACAATGCATCTGATCTCACACGCTCTATTAGTGAGGGTTGGGGCTCCACAGAGTTTCACAATATAATTATAGGGTTCCTTAACCAAAAAAAGGTTAAAAACACTGGTGTCATGGATCAATGTTTTGGTTCCCTTTGGGATCTTTGTCATCTTGACAACGGACTCTCACATCTCACATCAGGAATGCTGGCTCTGTTGATATATACTGTGAATACATACAGTACATACATACATACATACACTATATGGCAAGATAATTTGAACCATCCCAGGGAGAACGAGGAGGGGAAATGATTTGTGAGTGAAGGAAGAAAGAGATATGATGGAGAACTTCCTTTCAACTGCTTGAGTGCAGTGAGAGCCCATCTGCTCTGTATCTATCAGTGTATGCACGCATAAGCGTGTCTATGTGTGTGTGTGTACAGTATATATATATATATATATATATGTGTGTGTATGCATGTATGTATGTATGTATGTATGTAGCCTAGTGCCCCCTGGCTATAGCTTTACACCGACCTCAACACTATAAGTCCTGATAGGAACAGGCAGTGTTGAGGTTAAACTACTGCGCAGGGCATAGCCTGCAGTTGCAGCCTGGATGGGTACAATGTTGCCATATCCAGTGTCATACCTGGGGAGGGTACTGCCTGGGTCTCATGTATATGGTGTGATGCCTGTCTGTACCTGGACATGACCTGTTATGGGGCAGGGTTACATGCCCCTCCCCCGGGTATAAAAGCTGACACTCCACCAAATTGATTGTGGTGGTTGGTGTGTGTCTTCCCTTCCTCAGAGGAGTGGGAGTGTTCCTCCACATCCTATCAGGGGGTAAGAGAGTTTAGGAGGGATGCTTGGGGCCTCAAGCCCTGGGTATCTGCTCCAGGGATTGTGGAGGATTTCACGTGCTGTAAGGAATAAAGACTAAGTTGTAGCAAAGATAATGTGTAGTCTTTGGAGGAGAAAGAGTTGCCTATAGGGACCATCCTACCTGCCTGGATCCTCATGGGATTGAGGCGCGCACCCCGAGGAGGAAAAGCCTGGCCTGTTGCTGCTCCCACACAACACCAGCGGAGCCCTTAGGCCTTCTGCAAGACCATCAGGTGAGCTCACAGCACCGGGAACACCCATGTAGTGGCCAGATCTCCAGTACGAGGGGGGAATAGGTGCAACATATATATATATATATATATGCGCACTAGGCAATTATTTTCGATTGCAAGCCTCTCCGAGCTGGAACCTCATTACCTATTTAATTGCAGTGAAGGGACTGTCCCCTCTGTCAGTAAAAGCTTGATACTTTGGAGGTTATTTATTATACTGATCGCTGGACTATCATTAAAGGCAATGAGGGTTTCCCTGCGATAATCCCCCGATCGGCACTACAGCAGTTTAATGAATAAACCCCTTACTTTCCTGAACTCCACTCGTTTTTTCATATTTACTTTTATTTGGCTTCTCTCCTGATGACGTTTTAACTGCATCAGGCTCTTTTCAGCCGCTGATAAGATCGTACTTCTGCACATCTCCTCTCTGTGATAAGGCCTTATTTCCCTCATGCTCCTTTCCCGGGAAAAAAAATTGTAGAAGAGACAGATAAAGGAATCTGTAAGGGAAAAACATGTTATTTTTGGCATCGCCTGCTGCTGGGAAAACATTGTACCCACCAGGCATGGCATGAAGCAAAGAATGAGAATATATATACAGTATAAATAAAGGGGTATTACCGAGAGAGGGGTGTTACCGAGAGGGGTGCAAGTTGGGCTGGCACAGCAGGTCTCTCTGTGCCGCTTGACAGCAGTGGTGTAACTACAGCATAAGGGACCCCCGGGTGTTGCACTTTCCTGACGGCCCTTGTCCCGCGACTTCATGACGTTGCTGCGTTACGTCATGATGTGTTGCCATGTCAACTCATCACCATGTGACACCGCAGAGTCACATGACGCCGCAACGTCGATGAAGGCGGGCTGCTCTTACAGAGGCCCCTGCTCTCTCCCACCGGCAAGGAGTTTCATTGCTGTGGAGAAAAGCACAGGGCCTCTGTAACCGCTGGGGAGGGTTCATCATGAGTTGGGAGGGAGGGTCCCGACTCCCTTTGGGCCCTCCAGGGCGTGCCTGGGCGGTAGTTACGCCATTGTTTGTCTTTTTGTCTTAACATTCCGGCTACATTTAAGAAATTTGGAGCAATATCAAATTGTTGCAAACCAAATTTGAAGACAATAAGACACTTTGTGGACTTTGAAGACACCTAGGCCACGCGTATAGTGCCCGCGACCGGATGCTTGACGTCACCCGTTGCTATCGCCGCTAGCGAAAGTTGTATTTCGCTTTGCGGCGTCGGCGCGGGTGACCAGGGCATTGACTGATCCAGGGGCTGTCACATGAGGCGACAGCCCCTGAAAAATCAAATATTCCTGGCTTCCAAAAATCTTGTCGCCCCTTCGCTTACTATAAGCGCACGCGGCGGCGGCGCCAATGCATTTGTGTCCGGGCGACGTCGCGTCGCCGGCTCTAAAAGCGTGGCCTTACATTGACTTGTATTGGCTGCAAGGTGCTTCTCGTGGCAGAAGGTGCCTTAAGGTAGAAGAAGGTTTAGTAGATATAGCTCGGGTAACTCGCTGATGGTTTAAAATCGGCTCATAGTGGCTGATCTGATGTTCCAGATTTGAACGTTTACGGGCGTCTCCATATGATAACTTGCATGGCTAAGTGATGTGTACCATTGGTGTCCGCTATTGCTTAATTAATATTTACAATGGCATTTTGCAGCTTCATTGAGGTCTAGATATCAAAGTCTCCTGGCTTCCTTCCAAACTGGTGTGAAAACGTGCTTCAGATTTATCTATGGAAGGGAATCCCATTGAAAGCTTTCAATAAATCTGGGGCCGTTTTTTGACACTGGAGTTGTCTGCGTTTTGCAGCTGGTAGACTTTGCACAAAAACAACCCCCAGCATTTGGGGGGGTTCATGTGACGTTGTTTTTTTAAAATTTTTTACTAAAGTCTCCCGGCTGCAAAATGGGAACATCAAAATAGTTTCAGATATTTTAAAGGTAAAAGCCACTTGTGATACAGTGGGATTTTATCACTCGGACAAATCTGGTGCTGTTATTTTGTTTTGGTTTTGCCTTAGTTCTGCAGCCAGGAATAATTGCAGTACCTCCTGGATTCACAAAACCCCACCCGATCCACACACAGACGTACTGTAATGATAGTTCAGCAAGGGAGTTTTGTTACTACTGATTTAGTGAGGCTTTCATTGTTTTAGTATAATACTGTACTTAGATGCACATAGAAAATAGAATTATGGCAATGATAGCCCTCCCTGGGGCATATTAAGTGATATTTAGAATTAATTCTGTACCTGTAAACCAGGCTAATTAACTATTGTAATTGATAGCGTTGTCAGTGTCCTGTTGTTTTAAACAGGTTTCCTTTAATCATTACCTGATAGAATTACACCGGAGGTGCAGTAATATAGACGTATATTTATCAAAGTCTCCCAGCTTAAAAATGAAAAACAAAATGCACAAGATTTATCAAAGATCAATAGGATTTTTTTAATATACTTTACACAAAAAAAAGTGTGTTTCGTTATTGACCAGCCAATGCGTTCATTTGCTAACTGTAGTTGTATGGTGTCAATACTTATTTCGATGTTTAGAATTCAGACCTACTGTATGTTGGTATTGTTTAGAATTAGCACACACGTATTACCGACAGGATCTGATATTTAGGATTGATTCTTATATTGGCTGACTCGTGTGTGTAAATGATACCATTGTTGGGTAGCTGGTGCTTAGGATGGATACTTGTATTGGCAAAGTGATATTCAGAATTGATGCCCATATCGACTAATGGATTTTGAGAGTCAATACCTGCCTTGGCTAACTGATGTCTAAAAATGATATCTATATTGATTAAAGCTTTCCGGATGGCCCAGGAGCCGAAAAGGGAACCAGAGCAGCACGGGGAACTTGTCCTAAACACCGGCTGCCCAAGGAAGGCAGCAGCAGCCATTGAAGGGTTAAGTTATCATCCTTTGTGTATTTACATATGCAAATATACTCAAGGTATCTATTTACTTGACTTTCTCTTTTCCATTTCTCACTTGTTTTTTTTATTAATAATAATAATAACTTTATTTTATATAGCGCTTTTGTCCCAAAGGTGACCCAAAGCACGTCACAATTACAGTATAGTGCGCGGTACGCAGAACTGTACATAGGATTTTTACAGACACAGTCCCTGGCCAAATGAGCTTACACTCTGTTTGTGGGATAAAGCAAGAGATCTGAAATGGGATTTACAATATACAGATGTAGCAGACGTTATTACCGCCATTAAAGCGAGTTAATGCACAAAATAACGTGTTAAATAACACGTGTCGATTCCTTAACTGTTGTTTTCAATAGCACTGCTGTTAAATAACACGCAATAACACACCGGGGTTAACGCAACGCATTGTGCTAACGGGTGCAGAAACGTCTGCTATATCTGTATGGCTCACAAAGATCCAGGTACTATATAAATCCGCTCTGACAGCCAGAAGAGCACTAGGAACAGCAATATCCGATATGCCATAGGCATGGAGTGGCACACGGGAGTTGCTGAGCCATTGAAATCAAATGTATAACAGATGCACTTCGAGATTAGAGTTAAAATAGGAATCTCACCTCGAAGCTGCCAGCAAGTAGTATTCGGATTACCTAAAACAGGAGTGGCCAACTCCAGTCCTCAAGGGCCACCAACAGGACAGGTTTTCAGGTTATCCCTGCTTCAGCACAGGTGACTCACTCAGTGGCTCAGTCTTCGACTCACTCCATGGAAACGGTGGTTCCATCATGGAATAGCTTCCAAATAAAAGGTGGTAGAGGATAATGCAGTAAGGGTAGTTACAATTGGGATAGACACAAGGCTATTCTAATTATGAAAAGACCCAAAGGATCTAATAGGGTCGGACGTTTAGCAGTTGACAGGAGAATAGGAAGACAAGATTTTTATATAATAGGTATTTTATGCTAAAGCCAAACTGAGCAACACCAGAGACAGAGCATTTAACACTATGCTGCTTTGTCTGAACACTGATGCACATGCGCTTTCTACGTATACTATTTATTTTGTGCGCATGCGTGTTACAGGTATATGCCAATGGAATAGAATGCATAGAGTAAGCATCCCATTCAGTTACTGAACTCGACACCTACTGTATTGAATGCATATTGTGTGTGTTTCATCGAATGAATGCACATGCATTAATGCAAACACAAAGAGATGCACGAAAAGGCAGTTGTTACCTTAATTATCCAATAGTGATGTTCTGTATCGCTGGATGTGGTTCCTACACGAACAAGGTGTCTAGGTGCACCCCAAGTGTCTCTGTGGAAAAATGATAATATCTTATGTTTAGAGGTTACAGTAGAGAAATATCATTTATTTTACACCTCAACAATTGCCCACCACTGAAATCAGTTATAAAAACACCTGTTAAGTTCTTGTGCCGTTCAATAGACTCACCGTGGGCATGGCCAAAGATATTCACTGAGCCATCTGCCGGACATATACTGAATTGCAATGAAATAAGTAAACCCCACAAAACCGCGGGATGTGATCCCGTTGGCTGCCCAATGGCCGGACCGCGATGCCAAAGTGTTCCAGTGCGTGGAATCTCACAGCTTGTCACGGTACCGAAGATCGTAAGTCTTGCTACATCTGTTGGTTAATGTAACGTTAAGTGATTTACTGGAGCTTTCTGGATGTAGGCCTTGGTTGTTTACAAATAGCAACACAGAGGAAGACCAATACAAACCCAAGATACAAGGGGTCAGAACCCTTGCATGGGAGGCACTGTATGCAGAGAATTCAGTTATCCAAGATGCAAAATTCCTTCCCAAAATTGATTTCCTTTAATGGGTGCTGACTTTAATCAGAACACTCGTTTTCTCTCTCGATAACGTGACCGTTATATTATCCACATTCGGACGTCTGAAATACAGGCTCTTACGAAGCATTCAAATAAGACCGTTGCCCAATACTTTTTATAAGATAATTCAGGTTACACCGACTTGCTAAAGAGGTTGATAGTACATCGATCTTTTTACAACACTTCCAAGGAAAAAGATGGACAGAAAGTTTGAACGAGGTGAGGCTGGTGCTGTGCCAAGGCAAAGTTCCCCATATCCGTAAAAGAAAATAGCAGAAAGGAACAAGGCTGGCTCAAACTGTCCCGCAAACCCGCAGTTAGTAGCTGGTTGCTGCTAAGATCCTGCAGACACATTTCAAAGCAATTTAATAAATTTATTGCAAATGAAAGGTGCAATCACAGATACGGTATTTCGAAAAGCATACTGTGCCTTTTTGTTAATGTCACCATTTTATGCTCTGTTCAGAGAATCTTCCCCGTGTTTCTTCTGATGCAGCACTTCAAAGGGCTGCTTGTAATTCTTGCGTTTTTGCAGCCAGGAATAATGGTATTTCATTCAATATATATAGAATAAGCTTTAAGGAAACGCACACGATAAAATACAAAAGGTGCAGGATAGTTTTTGTTTTTTTGTTTTTTTTGCATTTCTGTGTGTTTCTCCCCAAAAACTTTTGGGGGAGAGATTGCACCCTTTCTCTGATTGAGGGGCTCGTAGCGCATTGTGGAACAGTTCAAGTCACCGAGGTTATGTTGTTGTAAAGCGGTGTTTCTCCCTCTAGGGGGACGATCCCTCCAAGATTTTACCAAGTGGTGATACAGATGAGGTCTTTGATACATATGGTGCATTTTATTGTTATGTATGATAAATAACACTTTAAGGGGCTTACACAATAAGCTCCGAAGCGTCCGTTTGCATCGCGACTAACAAACACTGCTATGCAAGTCCATGGGAAATTTCGGCGTATGCCCCATAGTGGTAATTGCAAGACAAAAGGTCACTCATACCCAGTGGTGTAGTTGTAAGAAAACCATAGGGTACACGCTACCTGAATATTCAATATTTAGGGTCTGTTAAAGGGATGGCCAACCCGTGGCCCCGCAACAGAATTTGCAGTAGCTTGCGTGATGAGCCTCTTCACGCCGGCATCTGCAGCAGGAACGGAGGGGTGATGGGACCTTGCTGCAGATGCAGTAGTGGGGCAGGCCAGGCGCGGGCAGGTGTAAGGAAGTAGGTTCAAACAAAAGTACCTTCAGTTTACCGTCATTTTATTAGAGTCTTCTTCGTACTTAAAGAGCAGGGAGGGCGCGGGGACTTCAGTTCATTGCTGGCTTTTTGTTTTTGTATGACTCATTCGTTGTACTTAAACAAAACTACACACAAAATGCGGGCGAGTTGGCAGGTTTTTTTTGTAACCGGACGGTATATACACCATGATTTTTTGGAAAGCAGAGAGCATACGCTATTCGTTCAAAAATAACAGCGGATAGACGGCGTGTACCTTCCTCTACGGCAATGCGCATACACCCCTTGTTGCATACCCACCAAAGACGGTCTGTCTAATGAAAATCTTGCATCAACTTGTTAACCTTGTAGTCCATGTGTGGAGTGCAGAATCTCAACGAGGAGGAAGAAATGCAACACAGCAATATAGTGTAGTAGTCCTAAACGTTAGTATAGATTGAGTGGAAGTCAGACGGTATCCGTGCCCCAAAGGGTTGAAGGCACATCTGAAACGGTTGGAGATGAGTCTTCCAATAGGGTCCCTCTTATAAGGAAACCACTCCACATGAACAATGATTCTCCCAATATAGAAATGCGGAAAGAAGAGGAGACCAATAGGCAGACAGTCCAACTCAAGGGCTGTCAACTCCGGCCACCCCTGGTCTAAGTTATATGTGTGTGTGTGTGTGTGTGTGCTCCGAATCTGTGCACTCACAAAACCTTCCCCCGGCAACCTCATTCTGCCTTCCAGGTTCCACAGCTCCTCAGCGCCGTCCGTAAGGTACTCCTTCCTTCTTCCAGACTCCTTCAGACAGTTCTAATTGCGTAACTCTACGAGTTACACTATGGAGGCTGCGCTGTCTTCTTTTGTTTTGCAGAGCATCGTGGGAGGTGGTTGATCCTGTTGACAGCTGTACGGCATCTCCAGTGTTTTACTTCCCATTTTGGCACTTTTTTGCTGTTCTATCATCCTTTTGTTTCTCTCATCCTTCCCCCTTCCCCCTTCCCCCTTCCCCTGTTACTTACCCTTGTCATCTATGTTTGTTTGTCTATTTGTTTTATGTTGAGTGTCTCATGGTTTGAAGCACTTAGACATTGCTTACTCTCTCATTATTGTTACCTTCCCTATATATTGGCGCTGTAAATGTATTCCTATATATATATATATAATAAAAAACAAATAGTCGATACCGTTCTGTGATACACTCTCGAAAGCTCGCACAAATAAAAGCATTTCGTTAGCCACAGAACGGTATTGACTATTTGTTTTTGATAATTACGCTCGGCTAACACGGTACAGATATATATATATATATATATATATATATATAATCAAAATACTAGTAGCGCCAAAATGACAAGTAATAAATTTAAAGTAAAAACAAATAATATCAAAAAATAAAACAGGTAAAGCAGTGAAGCAAAAAATTAAAAAGATGATACTAATCCACTCATCAGATTGTCCAGTCAGTTGTTGTCGCTTGAATGGGTGTGGGGCAGCTTTCAGCAGAAGAACCAGTTCCACAAAAATCTATTGGACAGAAGAAGAAAGCGCACAACCCGTAGCGTAAAAACGTACAAATAGTTTAATAAAAATATATTGAGAGGGAAACAAGCTCACTCACAAACATAAAAAGTAATAGATCAATGGAGATTCCACTCGAAGCAGTGAAGCAGAGCACAGCCATGCAATGAGGATGTATCAGGATCACAGCGACAGGGTAAAACACTTCTTTATTGGAACACCATGGTGCAGACAGGAATGGAGGGTAGCTCTTACGCGTTTCACGCCTGTGTGGCGCTTCGTCACACGCCACTGCCACTGCTTCCGACCCTTGTTGATGACGTAGTGTCGGCGCCGACAAGGGTCGGAAGCATTACTTCAAACTTCCAGCCCTGCTGCACACAGCCCCAAAATTGGCGCGGTTGATAGCCGGTCTGGTGTGGAGAGACTGACAACCCAGGACTCCTAAGATTTCAAGTTTCTACACCATCCATGAGGTCTGTGACCTTGGGACACGAGGGGGCGGCGTTTGTTCCATCTGACGCTGCAGGAGATCTTGCCGTGCTGTTCCTGTGGTGGTGATATTATATTCATACATGCCCTATTACTTTTTATGTTTGCGAGTGAGCTTGTTTCCCTCTCAATATATTTTTATTAAACTATTTGTACGTTTTTACGCTATGGGTTGTGCGCTTTCTTCTTCTGTCCAATATATATATATATATATATATATATATATATATATATATATATATATATATATATATAAATATGTATAACTATGCACTCACTTTTTGTGATACATTTTTAAACCATGTATAATAATAGGGGACTTCGAGGATAACAGGTTCCCGGCTCAGGGAAAGCTTTTTATTACACTTATTGCCACGGTTTGTTATTACGTTATAATCCTTTGATCTGTATTCTTTCTGATTATTTCAGCACGTGTGTGTACAGTATGCACGTTATCATATTAGCTATATACATTAGGCACACAGATTGCAATTACAGAGTGTGAGCTAATCTATACAGTGTTCTGATTTCACTTGATATTGAATAGCTGACGGGGGGGAAAAATGATTTAAAGATTATAAGGCGCCTCGGTTGTGTTTGTGTGTATCAGCTTGTTAACACTAGTTTTCCTGCTGGAGGGGCATACAGTACTGCAGGGGCGCTCAACCCAGTCCTCAAGCCCTCCTAACAGGTCAGGTTTTCAGGATATTCCAGCTTGAGCACAGGTGGCTCAATCAGTTCCTGCTTCATCATAGGCTCAGTGAGACTGATTGAGTCACCTGTGCTGAAGCGGGGATATCCTGAAAACCTGTCCTGTTGGGTGGGCTTGAAGAGTTGCGTACCCCTGCAGTACAGCAATCTGTTGCCGGTATCTTCTCTAGGAACAGCATTAAAAACCCTTATTCTGCGAGAGTAATTGCAATGCATTCGCATGTCAGGCCGCCTGGTAGTGAAGGAGTTTAAACCCTCATCTGAAACCAAAAATGTAGCCATATACAGGCGTTAAACGAGCAACTATGGCCCGTGCTTTTAATTAACAGATCAATTAAGCAGCACACAGCCAAATTAAAAGAGCAGAGCCTTTTGAGATGCACAGCCTTAATTACCAATTCACTAGTGGCCTTAATTTATGGACCTGGCTCCAGTCAAGACAATATTCCACCGAGATCTCTAGGAAGCTTGAAGGAGTTTGTTCTGTACACATTGTGTGTGTATATATATATATATATATATATATATATATATATATATATATTTATTTTTTTTAAAGCCAGGAAATGAATTTATTACTGATAAGAAATTTATTGTCTTATTTTCACCATACTTTCAATTGAGTAGATTTTTGGAAGGAGCGAGGTTAGAGTAAGTGCTGTATGAAACCAAATATGTTTGCTGAAGATGGTGGTGATATATATATCCAACGTACAGCATTAATCACAGTTTAACAGCTAGGTGCCAGTATATGCATACAGATAGTTGTATTTTATGATCTTGCCGCAATATATCTTGTGTAAATGGAATATGCTTCATGTTTTCTGAACTTTACAGCATGCATCCAATAAATTGTGCAGAAGCTGCGGTTGAACATATACAATATAATGTAGGTAATGTATCACCCTGGGTTTTGCTGTTAAATTGACGGTAAAAGCAGTATTTTGAGCTCGTATCTCGGCATATGAAAATTCCTTCCATAGGTTTCAGCTGCTTTAATATCCTGTGTGATTCATGGAATCTTGGACCCAAATCCACAAAGCTCCATTATTGACTTAATCAGGCGTTAGAGAGGAGAGCTATTGTATTAGAATTCCATGTGCTATATATATATATATCCCCTGAAACTCACTTCCAGACACACGTGGAGAGACAGCTGTGCTGGAGACACTCCCTCTCGTGCATATATTTTAGTGTCTGGACGGAGCTAACGTCACTTTTAGGTAAGACAGCCGTAACATGGGTCATCTTAAGTTATTGCAAGGCAGTGTTCATTTAATATGGCGTTAAGTAGAGATGGATGAAAGTTGCGCTAAAATTCGAATCTGCCGGTGAGTTAATTTCAGCTGCGGATCTGTCTCAAAAAGGAAGATTTGTTGTTTTGTTTCTATCACTGAAAATCCGTCCGACAGACAGATTCCAAAATCAATGAAATATGGCTTTTGGACAAAGACCTATTTTATTACATCGCAAGTTCTATATATATATTCACTCAAACCTCCTTCCAAATAACATTGGAAGAGACAGCTGTGCTCAAAAAGGAGTACACATGAGATACCTGGGAGATATATTAATTTATATATATATATACACAGGAGGGACCCGAGCATGCAGCGGGTTCCGTTCTAAGGGCCCCGCCGCAAAACAAAAATCGCCGGAAAGCGGAACTGGTGATTTTCAGTGTGTGCGCATGCACAGACCGGCAATTCGCCCTTCTACGCATGCGCAACCTCGGCAAACCCCCCCATTCTGCGCATGCGCATCCTCGGACTGGCCCATTTTGCGCATGTACGTCCTCGGACTGGACCGTTCTGCGCATGCGCAGACATGGCGGCCCCCTTCTCGGTACCGCCGTATTGGCGGGTCGCCGAGAATTGGGGCCTTGCTCTATGCAAAGTTTATTTTAATAACTCACTACACTTACTTCCTAAAGGATTTCAATAAGTAATATATTGAGTTGACAAGTTTAAAGCACCTTGTAAGGAATGGCGTCAGGTCAAACAGGATTAGAACCCACAACCTCTGCTATTCTCGGCATCTGCCCTAGCTGCTCACACTTTTATCCTCCTCCCCCTGTCTTCCTTTAAAAGTAGACCACTTCCACTTCCTGGTTGCCATTGCCAGTTCAATGTTCCTTGTGCACAAAAAGGAGCACATCTGATATATGCTAATAGCTGGATTACCTACAGGTCTGAGCAATAGAGCTCAAAAGTATGCAGTGACAGTGGTGTGACCCATCAGCTGGTTTAGCTCACACTGCTAGAGCTGCTGTCCAGAATAGCAAAGTTTGTGGGTTTTAATCCTGTTGGGCAACTCAATATAGTTCTTATGGAAATTATTTTAGAAAGTGTAGGATGTGAGTCATTTAGATATACAGCTCAATTCGTTATAGCGTGATCCGCTACAATGCGAATCCACATATACCGCGGTCTGAGCGTGGCTCCCGAGATTTAAAAACCCCCCCTTTGGTAAATCCTCGCGCCGAAATTTTTACGCGATCCTAGTTATAACGCGGTCTCATTCTGTGGCCCCCAAGGAACACGTTTTAACGGGGTTCAGCTGTACTTTGCTTATTCATTAGCATAACTTCCAGGTTCCTCAGATGTGCTCCCTTTTGAGCAGAGGTGTCTCTTCCTACGTTATGTGTCTGTCTGCCTCTGAGCACGGGCAGAATACGCTGGTCGAGAACCTTCTTCTTGAGGCACAGAGGAAGGTTCCCTTGAAATATTGTCTTGTTTCTTCCAAAAGCCTCCATCCCATCTTCATTCTCCTATTGATTTAATTCAAAAGATTACCATCCATTGTTATTTGCTGGCCAAGGTAGATAGTCTTCGACTTCTTCTAGTTCTATTTATTTCAATCTTTGCAGACGTGACACATTTGTTGAACATTAATGAACAAGAGATCACTGAGTCTCCACTAGTGCTCATTTGTTGAACATCACTTTGGTCGTGCAGAGATTTAGGCCCAATCTCTTACTTGCTTTGGTGAGTTCTCAAATTTGTTGCTGGAGGTCTTCTGGACTTGGGGCAAAAATAATAACTGTCATCTGCAAATCGCAGGTGACTTAAATGTTCACCATTGATTTTAATTCCTTTGTCTTCTCAATCTAATGTCCTGAACAATTCTTCGTGTTGTAGTGGAAAACGTTGGTGACATACTGTAGTGTCTCCCTGCCGCACTCCCTTTCTGATCCTTATCTTGCTTGTATCTTCATGTTGATGTGGCATAATTGTAATGTTATTCAGCATTTTGTCTTCTTAATGCATTTAGGACCACTGAGGTATAGACAGAATCAAATACTTTTTCGTAATCTACCCATACTAAATGGAGTGGTAGATTGTATTCATTACTTCAGGAAATTACTTCTTGTACAACTTGGATGCGTTCCATTGTGTTGTATCCACTGCGAAATCCTGCTTGTTCTCAAGGCTGGGCAAAGTTCAGGGTCTGTTGCAGATGATTAGCGAGTATCTTTGTAAAGATCTCGTAAGTGATTTGTACTACTTGAGATCTCCTTTGTCTCCTTTCTTGTGGATAAGCATAATTATGGCATTGTTCTGAAATAGTTCTATTCTTCAAGCAGCAAGAGTTTTGCAAGGATTTTCTCTAGTTCTTCCCCATCTACTTTCAAGGTTCCAGTTGTGATTCCATCTTCCCCAATGAAAGAAGAATAATTCCAACATGGAGATGTTCTTCATGTAACTTCCCTTTAACAGGCACAGTATATAATAGAGGTGTAGTATGGCCTTGTCCATTGTGTGAACTGGACAAGATCTTCAAAGCACTTTTTCCTTGAGGAACCCAACACACACAGCTTGAACCATAGTGTTATACTATCCCCAAGAACATCACACCCACACCGTGAGAACAGTCCCAGCCAATCAGGTCATATCCACATAATTTTTTGGCACTGTCAGCATACCAATAAGCTCATGTAGATGTCGCTGTTGACCATGAAAATGTAATATCTTCTGATGACATGCCTTTATCAGTCTACCCTTTAGTCTTGTGTCATGTACTGTAGATAACATGTATCCTGTTCTATCTGTAGGACGCAGATAGACCTTCTTCTTTGTTTTGTAAGACAACTAGTGGAACTGACAGAGTGTAAAAAGACTTATATTGCCTAGGCTTGCATTGTCTGTCCAGGAAAACAGCAAACATAAGGCGACGGACCCAGTCAGTGCGCGCATGTTGGAACACCTGGTGGCACGTCCACCCATTTCTGAAGCGATCAGTGGACTTCTGATTGCTTGCGACGGGGGCGCAGCGATTACGTCACGCAGCTGGTTCGCCCTCATTGGCTGAACCGCCGCCGTGACTCGGCCATCGCTCGCCCGCTGCGCCAAAAGACAAATTTCTTGTCTTTTGGCAATGTGGTCGTGCTTTGAGCATGGGCACGCATGGACTGACTGGGGCCGGTCCCATAGAAGGCCGTCTCTTGTTCGTGCCGCACACGCCATCACGCGCGTGGTCACGATCACTGCACACACACACACACACACACTAATAAATAGTGAAAAATAGTGTCCAGAAAAGTGAACCCAAGTGACATATAAAGAATATATCTAGAAAATGCTTACATGAGTGAAAAAAGGGGCTAAATCGGGGTCACACTCCCGATCTGCAGAAAAACCTATAAACTTCCACTTAAGGAAGAAAAAGAAAAAAACACAATTTGCTAAAAAAAATTCTATCGTGCTACTCACCAAGAAGCTCAGTACTAGAGCGTGTGTAGGAACGCAGGGAGGACCCACCCATCCCAGACCATAGGATTTTTTTTTACAGATACAGTCCCTGCCCAGATGAGCTTAAAATCTATGTATGGGTTCTGAGGCACAAGGAGATAAAGTGAATTGCCCAAGGTCAAAAGGAGCTGACACCAGGAATTGAACCAGGTTTCCCTGCCTCCAACACATTGTCATTGTTTATAGGCAGTGTCTTTAGTCACTGAGCCACTCCGTTGACTGTTGTTGACTGAATATCGGAGACTTCTGATTCAGTGATGTAGACGCGTGCGGAGGAGATTGACCTTTTTCTATGTACTGACTTCAATGGGCCCCAATGGCTTCTTCGGGGAAAATATAGGATAAGGCCTAGAGCTGGAGGGTGGCAGGCTCAGGGGATATGTGAGAAAGTACTTCTTCCCAGGAAGGGATTCATGCAATATAAATCCGATTAGTGGACTAGCCTCCCAAGCATAGGTTGGAGAGTCCAATACTGTAATGGATTTAAAATCCACTTGGAAGAGACACCAGGTTATCCTAAATATGAAAGAACGTCAACTAGGGTCTGAGGTTTTACAACAGATCGGGTAATGGGCAGAATAGGTTGCTCTGCCATCCAATGTTTCTTTGGGATTGTAGGTAGATTTTTGTGCACCTGCTGTTTATTGTTTTTCAGGGATGTGTAGCTAAATATGCCATGTTGTACTGTTCTGACAGCTGTCTCTCTTTGGTTGCAGATGGGAAGTCTGTCTCCCTGTCTCCGCTGGAAGCTCAGCCTCACAGCCCGCGTTACGCAGCCTCCAGCCAGCGGGAGAGCCTGGAGGTGCGCGTGCGGGAGGTGGAAGAGGAGAATCGGGTACTGCGCAAGCAGCTCAGCCTGGTGCAGAGCCGGGGGCCCCCTCACCGCTTCGGAAACCGATCCAAGACCTACTCCATGGAAGAAGGGACGGGGGACAGCGAGAGCCTACGGGCGGGAATCGTGGCAGGAAACAGCTCTGAATGTGGCCAGCAGCCGGCGGTGGAGAAGTGTGAGGTACGATCATAGAGACCCATTCAGTCTTATTTACCTTTTCGTTACCATAGGGGCCTTTGCAACACATTTATTTTTGCTAAAAATATTTACCAAATGTTGGATGTTTTCTCCCACAAAAATATTGTCATTCTGTATGTCAGGAGTGGCCAACTCCAGTCCTCAAGGGCCACCAACAGGCCAGATGTTAGGGATATTCATGCTTCAGCACAGGTGGCTCAGTCAACAAGTGAGCCACGTGCGCTAAAGCAGGGATATCCTTAAAACCTGGCCTGTTTGTGGCCCTTGAGGAATGGTTTTGGCCACTCCTGCTGTAGGTAAAAGGCCCATGCTCAGTCTAGTTGAGTGACAGAGAAGGAGAAGGTGCGGTGGGTGGTGGATCACAGTTGTAATTTATGTAGCTTTACTCCGTCAGGAGTAGGAAAATGAGGATAGGATCAGTCACTCCCTGACATGATCAGCGTAGGTGCTATCTCTAAAATAACACTGATGTAAGCAGCAATGCCTCCGTTTTTAAGCCCTTTTTTAAAAATTCATCTTTTACTGAATTGGAGGTTCTGAGATTAGCTTTTTATGTGCAGTTAAAATAAATGTACATTCAAAGAGGATTGCTGGGATCATCCAATAGGAAGCTGCACTATCATACGAGCATGTGGGACTGAGACTTCCATGGCAGCCATATTGATTTACCAAAAGGGACCAGAAACACTCATTCTGGTCCGATGGACACGTCAAACAGACATTAACCCATTCGCCTCTGGAGAGGTGCGAATGGGGTTAATATATCCAAATATGTTCGATTTAAAAAGACTGTGTTGTTTATTTTGTAAGGTGTGACAGCGCATATGACGTGCTATCGCATGAAAAGCCCCACTGACTTTAATGGGACTTTACACGGGATAGGACGTCATCTGCCCGACCACACCTTAAAGAATAAGCCCCTCGTGTCTCTTTGAGTTTACAATGTCCGAAGGATCCCTGTTGTTCAGTGTGGGTTCCTGTAAAACATTTCCTATGTTTGAATTGTCCGGCGATCGTTTGCCGGCGCATATTACCGATGCAGTTATTTTGTTTACCGAGGTGACTGCTCGTGAAGCTTTGAGGAAACTTGGCACTGACTTGCAATTTGTGGCAGATGGTTCTAGCACTGAATGGGTTAGCGGGTTGTTTCCCTACGCTGGCTGTGCTGTGTTTAAACAGAAGCATTGTCTCAGGAGACCGCGGTGCTCCGTTCAAATGGGCCATGTAACTCAGACTGACAGCACGAGTCAGGCACGTCTCGTAGGGAGGAGAGCGGAGCAAAATCTGCTCCAAAATATTCATATTCTGTCCTTTGTTTCAACATTTTCCCATCAACCCTTTAT
This sequence comes from Ascaphus truei, assembly GCF_040206685.1. Lineage (NCBI taxonomy): Eukaryota > Metazoa > Chordata > Amphibia > Anura > Ascaphidae > Ascaphus > Ascaphus truei. Next base: position 287,929,700 of record NC_134487.1, read on the forward strand.
TATTGTTATTGTTATCATTGTTTATTGTATTCGGGAAGCGCCAACATATTCCGCAGTGCGGTACAATGGGGTACAGAGTAATGTATATTACATACATACAGGGGAGGACAAACATGCACAAACAGGTACAGGGAGGTAATGAGGGCCCTGACCCTGAGAGCTTACACTCTAGAGGGAATGAGGGACAATGTTGAAACAAGAAGTTAAGGTGGCTGCCCATTGCAGGATAAGGTGTGGCTCAGGAGGGAATATGGTCCAGGCTGATAGCTGAATCCATTAAGGTTTTGGGGGGGGCGGATGTTACGTGGGGTGGAGATTGGTCCAGCCACACAGCTGGTCCCAGTGGGGTGAGAGGGGGTGAGATGGGGAGGTGCTACCAAAGAGGTCACATTTGGGGGTTATTTATGAGATAACAGTAAAGGATAGTTGTTACAGAAGTGGGGCATGTTTAGGGCATATGTATCAACGCAGAAGTGGTGCAATAGTCGGACAAAAAAAAGTCTATTATGTATCCGAGAACAAAATCCCATTGAAATCAATAGGATTTTTTCTTTGATACATCTAGTGTATTTTGTTTTGCTCAAGAATTGCACCATTTGCTTACATTGGGATCTACAGTATGTATCAAGTCAAAAGTAATGCTGTGAAATAATGGTATTTGAGTGAATATCCTGAGAGACTTTGTGATTATTGTTCACAGATGTATGATTTTCCTGCTACTTAAAGCAGCGATCCAGCCTACAGTGCTTGTTTGTGTTTTGTAATATTTTTTTTTACATAATTCAAAGCAAGGCGCCCTCCGGAGCAAAACCTCGCTATTTGTACTGTAGCTCAAGGGTCTTTCTACCACCGGTTAAGCAATGCAGCACCGTGAGGCATTATAGTGCAGTACAATGCAGCACCGTGAGGCATTATAGTGCAGTACAATGCAGCACCGTGACGCATTATAGTGCAGTACAATGCAGCACAGTGACGCATTATAGTGCAGTACAATGCAGCACCGTGAGGCATTATAGTGCAGTACAATGCAGCACAGTGACGCATTATAGTGCAGTACAATGCAGCACCGTGAGGCATTATAGTACAGTACAATGCAGCACAGTAACGCATTATAGTACAGTACAATGCAGCACTGTGAGGCATTATAGTGCAGCACAATGCAGCACCGTGAGGCATTATAGTGCAGTACAATGCAGCACCGTGAGGCATTATAGTGCAGTACAATGCAGCACAGTGACGCATTATAGTGCAGTACAATGCAGCACCGTGAAGCATTATAGTACAGTACAATGCAGCACAGTACCGCATTATAGTACAGTACAATGCAGCACCGTGAGGCATTATAGTGCAGTACAATGCAGCACCGTGAGGCATTATAGTGCAGTACAATGCAGCACCGTGAGGCATTATAGTGCAATACAATGCAGCACAGTGACGCATTATAGTGCAGTACAATGCAGCACAGGGACGCATTATTGTGGAGTACAATGCAGCATAGTAACGCATTATAGTACCGTACAATGCAGCACAGTAACGCATTATAGTGCAGTACAATGCAGCACAGTAACGCATTATAGTGCAGTACAATGCAGCACAGTAACGCATTAGAGTGCAGTTAATTGCAGCACAGTGAGGCATTATAGTACAGCACAATGCAGCACAGTAATGCATTATTGTACAGTAGAAGGCAGCACAGTAACGCATTGTAGTGCAGTACAATGCAGCACAGTAAAACATTATAGTGCAGTACAATGCAGCACAGTAACGCATTATAGTGCAGTAAAATGCAGCACAGTAACGCATTATAGTACAGTACAATGCAGCACAGTAACGCATTATAGTGCAGTACAATCCAGCACAGTAACGCATTGTAGTGCAGTACAATGCAGCACAGTAACGCATTGTAGTGCAGTACAATGCAGCACAGTAACGCATTGTAGTGCAGTACAATGCAGCACAGTAACGCATTATAGTGCAGTACAATGCAGCACAGTAACGCATTATAGTGCAGTACAATGCAGCACAGTAACGCATTATAGTGCAGTACAATGCAGCACATTAACTCATTACAGGCATACCCCGGTTTAAGGACACTCACTTTAAGTACACTCGCGAGTAAGTACATATCGCTCAATAGGCAAACGGCAGCTCACACATGCACCTGTCAGCACGTCCTGAAAAGCAATACCGGCTCCCTACCTGTACCGAAGCTGTGCGCAAGCGGGGAGACTATAGAGCCTGTTACAAATGCGTTTATTACATCAGTTATGCACGTATATGACGATTGCAGTACAGTGCATGCATCGATAAATGGGGAAAAGGTAGTGCTTCACTTTAAGTACATTTTCGCTTTACATACATGCTCCGGTCCCATTGCGTATGTTAATGTTGGGTATGCCTGTATAGTGCAGCACAATGCAGCACAGTACCGCATTATAGTGCAGTACAATGCAGCACAGTAACCCATTATAGTACAGTACAATGCAGCACAATGACGCATTATAGTGCAGAACAATGCAGCACAGTAACCCATTATAGTACAGTACAATGCAGCACAGTCAGGCATTTTAGTGCAGTACAATGCAGCACAGTGAGGCATTATAATGCAGTACCATGCAGCACAGTAACGCATTAAAGTGCAGTACAATGCAGCACAGTGAGGCATTATAGTGCAGTACAATGCAGGACAGTAACACATTCTAGTGCAGTACAATGCAGCACAGTGACGCATTATAGTGCAGTACAATGCAGCACAGTACGCATTAAAGTGCAGTGCAATGCAGCACAGTAACACATTATAGTGCAGTACAATGCAGAACAGTAACGCATTATAGTGCAGTACAATGCAACACAGTAACGCATTATAGTGCAGTACAATGCAGCACAGTAACGCATTATAGTGCAGTACAACGCAGCACAGTAACGCATTATAGTGCAGTACAATGCAGCACAGTAACGCATTATAGTGCAGTACAATGCAGCATTTTTTTTGCTCTAGAATTGCACCACTTTTGCCTTGATTCCTATCGGTTTAACTAAACGTCTTATATTATAGTACATAGGGGTTTCAAGCTTGATGTTGCCCTAGAATTGATGCCAAGGACACAGACGCTGTCACCGCTTTACGCTGCTTCCTTTGGTAGTTACTGTATGTGTACAAGGCGTTACAGGATACACACATTATAATAGGATGCATGAACATTTTCACAGCAGTGTTGCTTTTTTCCACTTCTACTCCCTTCCAATGTCTGAGCGACAACGTTCTGTGTCAAATGTGAAAAATGTGTTTATAAATGTTGTTATATTTGACACTTCCATAGGAAGAAAAAAAAACCCTCAATATGTAACTAAAAGCAGCTGCCAGGAGCTGGATACTGTACATATCCCCGGGTATCCTCTCTATAAACTTCCCCTGTCTCTGCATCATAAAGTCTTGCTCTCAGGAACTGTGCCAGGGGCAGTTAGTGGAGGTGAGCACGTCCCTGCGGCCCTCACTTTGCAACATTCAGTAAAATATGTGGAATCCAATCCTTAGGCTGCTGCCGAGGGCTTCTATAAATGAAAGCAAAGACACTCCAAATAAAGTATGAATAATACCACCATATATTGTATTATGACATGGGGATGTTACCCCAATATTTCAGACTGTGGATCATCATCTGGGCGGTTCACCCAAGTGTCCATTCCCTCTCTTGATTGTGTTTTAAGTTTCAAAGTGTTATATCACATGGGGATCTTAATTACTTTAAAATACAACAGAAAAAGGACTAGGGCACGATTCTGATAGTGTAGTACAGTGATTTTCAACCGGAGTTCCGTGGCCACCAGGGGGGGGGGGGGGAGAGATGGGACAACTTTTCCAGCTGTCCCAGGCCCACCGGAGCAGCGGCACCCAGAATTTCCCAATCTAATTCTGGGGTTCCTTAACCAAAAAAAGGTGGAGCGTCACACGTACTGGATATCAGAGGCAATCATGCTTATCAGGTATCACTTGAACACTGGATCAAAGGTGTACCACAGCACTGCATACGTCTATTCTCCACAAGCGGCCTCAGTATCTCTCACCACCGAGCACCGGCCAGGAAGATGCAGGCAGCAGCAGCTGTTGGCCGGGAGCTGGACTTCCGATCCTCAGACTCGGCGTATCCGGAACTCGAATCGCAGAGGTGCGGAGAGGCGGCTCACACGATCAGTATTGCACTCGGCGAGTGATCTCCAAAAGGCAGTGACTGATGACGTCACTGGAGAGACCGGATGAGGATCGGTAAATGTCACAAGTCTGCTCATAGAAACTGCAGTGGTCCATGATGCAGGAACAGTCCGCAATAATTAAAATGCCATTCCAACGCGTTTCGTAGCAGGATACTACTTCATCAGGGAATGATGGCCATGAGAGCCGTGCGCTTGTCCGTTTTCTGTTTTTTTTTTGTAGCAATGCTGAGCCATCTGTGTGGATAGCAGCAGACCCCTCTTTAGTTCTGTTTGAATAAGGTTTTGTATTTTTGCCACTACCACTGTTGTTCATTGTCCTATTGTCATCTCTGTTAATTACCACCTGCTCCATTTCACCTTGTAATATTGTATCACATTTGTGTATGTATCATTATTAATATTCTTTTTCACTTAGGCACACATGCTCTTATTCCCCAGGTAGGGATATTCACTTCAAGAAAACTGTTGCCGCTAAAGGTATTCTATTCATGCAGTATTGGCAGTTTTACCAGTTCGGGGATGTTAGTGATTGAGTGAAAGAGAGAGAACATTTGGTAAAAGGTTGACAACTTCACAAATTTTTTCTCCAGCACCAAAAGTCCGATGTTCACCAGTTTTGCAGCGGTGGGCGTGCATTTTATTCCAAGATACAGTAGAACGAGCACAATGTTCTACATTTATTGGTGATTGATGATTTGTTCTGTCATTTGATTTGTTTTCCAGAATCATCTCACCAGTTTTCTTTCGCTTAAAGTATCTTTTTTGTGTGTGCAAAATTAAGGTAAAAATGTGAAAAATAACAAATTGAGTGCTATAAATCCCTCTGTAACACTCATACAGTATAACCCCTCACATTGCAAAGGAGTTAATTCTTTCTATTTGTGTCTGGTTGGCATTTGCTGGTGGATGATTCACATATTGGCACCTGGTATCAATCATCTGTAAAACTGGCTCATAAATACTCAGTGTCATTATATATCCCATCTCATAAATTGCATATTTTGGTCAAAGCATAGTAATCTGACCCAGTAAATCATGGGCAGTATACTGAAGGGAAAATGGTGCCATTCAAATCTGTATCTAACCAGACATACAATTTCTTTAAAAAGGAATAGATCAGGGGTACTGTGCATAATCCATTATAAAGTGGAAATCAATGCATGTATATTTTATATTACATTTTTTTTTAAATGGCTAAAAATTCACTAAATGGCTGCCAGTGCAGCAGAAGAGGACCAAAGATCCAAAGGTCTGTGGGGAAGATCATGTGACCAGGCAGTCACTAGATACAATTGGTGCACTGCTAGAGAGAGGGCAGGGCTCAAAAAGGGGTGTGCCAGAGCCTGTTTCAGAAGAGGAAGGGGATGTGACTTTGTAAATGGTTGCTATAGAAACAAAAAAATGCTTGTTGCATTATAATACATTAAAAATGTAATTCAGAGTTGTTTGTAAAAAAAAATGCTACAAGTATTTTCTCATAGTACAGAACTGATTTATTTAAAAAAAAACAAAAAAAAAAACATGTACAATATTGCTTGGTTTGCAGCTTTAAGTGCCAGCAGGGGGTTGCAAGGGAAAACATGTGAATCCACAAATATGTAAATAAGGAAACATTTAGTGCTCTATCCTAAACTGACTCATAAATACCCCATATGATTTTACATCCCATCTCATAAGAAGTTGAACTTGAGATTTTAGTTGCTGCTGGAACGTAAAATTGATGGTGATAAAAAATACAGAACACGGATTATATGTGTGTAGGTAGCGCTCACCAATTTGTCGGATTCTGGCTTTTTATCACTCATCTCTGCCTCCTACTTACACTCATCCGGGAAACGGAATATGTTACCGGTCTCTCTGGCATGTTGCGTGATTTGCAACGACGCTCTCCCTCCCCCATCCATTCCACATTTAAAGCCTTTAACACATACTTAATTGCACTCGGCTGCCGCATGATCGGGTTGCGTGCAGATCTGTAGGTAGGGATTAACTTCCAATTAATTCTTGTAATTAATTCTAAATTAGTCATTCTGACAATCCGTGTGTGTGTCTGTCTCTGCAAGAAGAATTATCCCTCTTGCAAACACCCCCAGACCCCGTTTTGCTTCCCGTCTTATTACTTGATTTTTCAGCACCACTGATTGGGAAGTTTCAGAGAGGGCTTCATGTACAGTAGAAATGTCGCACTTAATTCAGTTCAGTGTCTGTCCAATCAACACAAATACTATTCTTCTGTGTTTGCACCTCGCCCCTTTATCTCTGACGGTGTTAAAACTAACTTGAGAGGAGTTTAGAACAGGATCATTGCTCTAGTTCCCCTGTAGTGACTCACGTTTTTCCTTCTTTCCAATACTTTTCTTTTGCAAATTCTGAGAAATCATTTATCAAAGTTCCTTGGTGTAAACCCCCCCCCCCCCCCCCCAGCTTCAGTAATAATAACAGTATTAAACCATGCAACGGACTGCATTATCTCTGATTACAATAGCTGCTGTTTATCGAAGGGAGAATTTGATGAAGCACCATTTCCCGTCTGATTGCAAATTGATGAGTTTGCTTTGTGTTTTCGCTGGTACCTTCCAGTACAAGGTGTTCGTTTCAATCAGGATAAGCTCGTTACCTTGTGCATGATCGGCTATGGTTTTATTTTAATTACAGTGAAATAACATTGTCTCTAATGCTGCCCACACCATTCCAATTTGGAATCATTTACATGTATAATTAAAACCCCCAGTGCAATGTAACGGTGTGTAAGAAACAACAGCAATACCATTAGTTTAGCAGTATCATAAACCTAACTACATGTCATCACGAGACTGTAGCCAAGTCCAGGAACTTAAATTCGCCATTGTCCTAAGAAATGCTGAGCTATTAAGAATGAAAATGCTGTGAGGTTAGAGTTAGAAGAGAAGGTCAACAGAGCAAGGAGTACCTAGTGATATATATATCATGGCACTCAAAAAGCAAACTCCTTTGGGGCTGTGATCAGCTGCAGGCTTTGACGTACCGGGTGTCACTCCGAGATTCAGCCAACCAGTGAAGGGGCTTTCCCTCCCCCAAGCGGAGTACTGCCCTGAAGTGGTGGACGGCAGACGTATGCGAGTACGTATTGCTAGAGAGGCGATCTACATACCCATAGGGCAGGCTGTTCCACGGCAGGTGAACCCTATCTGGACCTGGCCATCCGGCCACCTTGGAGGAAAGGAGGTGTGGAGGCAAACATTGGTGACACTGAGGAGTAGGACCGGAGCCTTTCGGAGAGGACTTCCATCCATTTCCTGGGGATTCCGTGCAGCAGATGTGGGACCGTCTCCTTAACAGTGGTTATTATACCTATATGCCCATTTGAATTTACCATCTTGTACTGTACGTGCATATCTCACCTTTTTATGAATACCCTATATTTTAAATACTACACTATGAGGGTCTTGCACTTGCTTTTCTTTTTGCATATCTAGTTGGTGTTGTCCTGACATCTCCTTATCCGGCACAGCAGCAGACCCTCTTTCCTTAATGGAAGTTTTTCAATATTGTTTAGTGGTGTTTGATTTGTTTATCACCACATGCACACTCTTTTATATTGCACTGTTCACTTGTGATTGTTCAATATTGAGTCACTTTTGTTTATTATACAATTTATATATTATACATTTTAGTGTTTAGGTCTTTAACGACCATTGTTTCACACATTTATATACTACACAATTGGTGCGCTTGGACATATTTTTGGTCGTTTAGAAGAGAAGGACTGAATTGAAATCTCATGACACACAATCAGGTTTGCGATACTGGTGCAGCATTTCTCAAACTGTGGCCCACACATCATTGGTGCTCTGGAAGGTGATGGTCCATGTGAGGGTCCAAGGAATTTCATTCTGCTAGTCATATCCAGGGGGCTGTGAACTTGAGCGGAAGAGGAAGTGCAACCAGGGAAGGTGATCGAGGGTCATGTAAGTACTGTAATAATAATGACACATGGTACCAAACAATGTTCTGTATAAGGGGCCTAGAGATGTTCTCTCATGTGATTCTAGTGGAAAGAAGGGGTATAGGTTCATTGACTATCCCCCCATGAAATGTGACATTGCCCAGGTCACGGCATCAGCCACTGGGAAACTTTACCAGCGGCCCATTCAAGTCCCAGTGTACCTGAAGAGGCGAGAGATGATAAGTTGATTCAGGATCTCGACGGACTCTAATCTTAAGGGAATTTACTTCTGTTTGACTGTATGCATTGAGTGAACACGTGACGATGTGAAGCCATATCCTACAGCAAAAGTAAATTGAATAGAAGCTGGGTAAAAGGCCACTCTAGAGGTTGGGGTAGCTGATTGCCCATCTTGGTATAAAAGCAGCAAATGCCCACCCCCAAAATGATTTATTTCATTTAAGCTTACCTGATCCAGGCGGTTCCATGAATCTGATCTGTGGGCCCCTGACCTCTGAGGACTAAAACCCCTCCCCTCCCCCCACCCCCCGTGTTCCCACTAAATTTGTAGTTTATATGTGCTGGTTCTGACACCCAAAAAACTCTACTCCTATGGCAGCAGGGTCACAAATAGAAAGTTGCAATGTCATCTCCAGACCAACTTACTATTGGCTGCTGTAGCAAGACCTGACCCAGCAGCCAATTTGTGTCCACTAGGGAAAAAACCTGGACAAACCTGCTTGTTAATCAGAAGAAGGAGGAGGGGGCTTTTGGAGACTACAGATCCGGTCCAAGGGATGACTGGTTTCTGACCCCAAAAAAAGGAGAAAGTCACAAGAGTGCGATTGACCTTATTTTTACACCATAATCATGGTATAGGTTCAGACCTTCTTCATAGCTTCTTATAGAGCATAAGATTAAAAGGCTTGGAACGGTCATGTGCCAACTAAATCGAAAAATAATTGCTCAATAATGGGCATCACCATCTGAAAACAATATATAATGTTCTCCAAGACCAAACACAACTACTGCAGCACTAGCTGTTTTCTCTAAAATGTTTATTTTCATAAAAAGGTGCGGGAGGGTTTATTTACTAAAGGTGGGGCACCTTCAGATATCCTCAATCTGAACCTATTTAGCAAAACGGGGGCAGAATCAAAGCGAAAGAATTGCACCAGATTTATCAAACGTAACAATCTTATTGCTTTTAATGGTAATACTGTATTTGTCTTTGCCAAATCTGATGCTGCTTCTTGCACTAGTTTTGCAGCCAAGAGACTTTAGTCAATAGAACTGTAATAGGAGCAAGCCTGTTACCAAACAGCTTGGACTGTTGGTTGTTGGCCAGCAAGTGGTTAATCCCTGCCTGGAGGAGGCAGGAGGATTATCGAGCTCGGCTGGGCTGCTAAAGCTTAAAAGGCAGGCAGCATAGAGTGCACAGTTGCTGCTCCAGGACTGACATTGGATCTGATGTTTGCTATTATGCGGTGATATGTATACAGTATAGAGTTTTGCTTGTTGTATTTTGTGTTGCTGAGCTTTGGCTGAATAAAAGCTTACGTTTACTTTTCCAAATACAAGTCCCCGGTCATTACTCTGCATGCATCGCCTACAAGAACCCTGTCTGTTTAACAATATTTGTAACAGTAAGTTAGCATGGCAGGTGCTCCCCAAAAGTCGCTACCTCTTCACATGTGGAAACGTTTGAAAGCTCATACATTAGTAAATTGCAATTGACAAACGCAGCCAAAATCTCCAGCGCTTTCCCCGACTTTTTCTGCTAGAGCCTCTTGTCTGTGTTTTCAAATGACCTTAAAGTCTTAATCCTTCTCTGAGAAGTTTTTATGTTTGCTGGGACCTGCCTTCTCTTGTTAAATATATAAAGCACACGATCAATAAAGCAGCAAGCCATTAATAAGCTGTTGGTTTCCAAGCTCCCTAACACAAATCTTAGATCCCTGCATTAACCATGACGGCAGCTTGATTCACTCGGGTGTTTCTTGGCATCGCTGCTTATGAAATAATCATTGCATTAGGATTACAGATAGATTCTGTGGGCATATCTTGAGTCGGTGGAACGTCAGTCTGTATTCAGCGTCTCCCCTGTTCCCTCCTGCATGTAGCAATACAGGAACTCATAGATTTATGGGCTCTATGTATCAAAAACAAAATGGAGGTGCAAATGTGTTATTTGCGACTTACGCTGAAATATACATGTGCCTGGCTGCATCTATGCAGGGCCCCCGACAGATTTCCTGGGGCTCAGGACTAGCGCCTCCCTTCCTCCACCCCCACCCCACCCCATGTCGGGTCCCCCGACTTAATAAATGTCCCGTTTCAGACAGAAAAAAATGCTTTTTTTTGTTACACAAATGTGTTGACGCATACCTCTTTTTTGATATAAACGCCTATGGGCGAAAACTTCCAATTGATTTCAATGGTATTTTTTTTATGGTGCTGTTTTTTTCTTCTCCCTAATGTAACTGTAGGAGATCTGTGCAGACGTACAGTAGTTTAAGTGAAATCAAAATAGGCTTTTATTAACCTGTGGGTTTACACAACAAAAACACAGCTTTGGTAGCAGCAGAATATACAGACCCAGCTCCTATAGGGATCTCTGACTAACATCAGTCTTTAGTCCTTAACTGAGCATTGGGGAGCTAGGCCCTTACCAATTACACAGTACAATACTTCAAGATGGAGGTCAGTTACCTTTGGGCCCCAGCTTCCTCCAATCTGGGTAGGATCGTGTCCCATAACCTCCTTCTGAAACCATTTCTAGAAGGACGTACTATGTACGGCATAGGGTTCTAGAGCACCTGTAGTTATGACGCTCCAGGTACATAATTGGGCACTCAAAGAGCTAAAGCAGGCCGACCCGACAATGGTGGACAATGTTTCTGCGATGCTTCCTCTAAAGACCCACCCAGGTTCCCGAAATACTTATAGTTTTAGTTGCCGATCTAAGCAGTCATTCAAAAAGAAGCCCCTACTGCAGGGGTTGCCAACTCCAGTCTTTAAGGGCCACCAAAAGGTCAAGTTTTAAGGCTCTCTCAGCTTCAGCGCAGGTGGCTCAGCAGGGGTATCATTAAAAGCTAATCTGGTGGTAGCCCTTGAGGACTGTAGTTGGCCACTCCTGCCCTATTGGGTTTGCCCTATCAGGACCCCTGGGATTTGGTGTCCGTTTTGATTTCCCAAATGGGAGATTTAACACCAATAACTAAAACGTAATGGTCCCCGGAGCTCAAAATAGCATGGTTCAGCCGAGAGGCGCAGAGCACACGGACTCTTCCTGACTCTTCAGCCGGTCTCCGAAGATTTGCCAGGACACTTGGCCAGATTGGACCTCAACGCACACCTGATGCCGCAGCCCCTGGGAACTTCCCCTGATAATGTATGAGCCAATCACAGCCTCGTATCAAGTTACTTATTTTACACTGTGTGCCAGCCGGGGATTTGGCGAGCGCAAATAGGAAACATTACTAAATTATTTAACAGGGATGGGTCACATTTAAATTTTTAGACTAAATACTAAATTTCTATATTTCAAATGGTATTATATACACATTTAAAATATATTATATAATATACATTGCAGCTCACAGGGCGCCGTGCATCCCTTGTTACCTCAGCCTACTGAGTAGCAAGCTAACCCGTTTGCAGCAGCGTGCTTATCACTGCACGATATCACCCACATAGTTTGGTTGCCCTACCCACAGTATTAAACTCCAGGTCACTGCACACGGCCTGGTCAAGGATAGCCAGACAGTACTTTTAATTACGTCATTAGATGCCCCCATAACAGGTTTTACATCATGCTTAGGAGAGTTCCGTGGCCCGTTGCACTGATCCCCATCTGCACGTGGGCTCTTTACCATATTAACATAGTTTTGACCACTACCATGCTACATGGTTACGTCTTGTTCCACGATAGTCACAAATTGACTTTCTACTAGCGAAACCATTACAAACGCAGTGCAGACAGATTGTAATTAATTTATTCACGGAATTGATACCCAAGAGTGTCCACATTTATTTTAATTGCTATTACATGGTTTTTTTTTACATTTGCTCACTTGTCCACTACATTTCCACCAGGAACTGTCAGATGTCCAGCTCTAGGGCAACACAGTACCAGATACAGGCTTAGGCCTTATTTATAGTGGTGGCGTTAGTGCGACCACGTGACGTCACTCGCGCAACAGTGATCGCGCGAAACCTGCACTGCAGGCATCGGGACGCAATAGCGAGGTGTGGTGGAGGCGTGGCGAAGGCGTGGCCATGACGTCACGTGAGCGGTTCGCCCTAATTGGCTGAACCGATTGTGCGCGACCGTAGCGCGGCAAGATCAGTTTTAGATGTCTGTTGAAAATTTGCGTGCTTGGACGCGTCGATCGTGCGTGTACTCACGCGCATTATGTACACGCTCAATTAAAAACATTAATTTGCTTTGGCTGCGCCACTATAAACACGGTCTAACTCAGCCTATCTATTATTCACACACATATTTGCCAAGTCCAGGGTTACTGAGTGCATGTAATGTGGGGCCTTCCTGCCTATCTCCCCACCATAGGGGACATCCCTTTGACAGGGCTTTTCTTTAGAGTTTACCAAGTTGCACTAGCAACCAGACCCAGCCTGCTAATTTATTCAAGAGATTGAAGCAGCCGTCTGCACTGACCGCCAATTATTTTACTTAGAGATCTCGTCTTGCCCTCTCCAAAGATGTTTTTATTTTTTTTTAGACATGATGCTTCTTTCGGGAGATGAAAGTATTTGAAAACATTAAGTGTCCGCGAGGTTAAAACGAGTTCATTGCGGTCGAATGGTTACCATGGTAACCTTAGAAGCTACAGATGAAGAAAATAACGATTTCTAACACCAGAAAAAAAAAAAACATTGAAAAAATAAGGAAGAGAAGGATATGCTCAGGCGCAAGATACTCATCTAGGCTTCTGCAAGGGGGGATTTCACCTTTAAGTTACATGTGGCCAAAGTAGTTGGTGTGTCACACCTTTATCCTGTGTCACATACTGTATTAAGTGTCACATATGAAGGGGCGGCGGAGTTAAAATTGGAGGGGATGAATGCAAGAGGAACTGTCCTCTGCACTTCGTCAACAACTCTACAACTGTGAGAACTTGGCTTTCTAAATACTCTGACAACTTATACACATCTATAGACTATCTTTCAAAACTGTCTGTACACTGTCCTCCCAGGCCTGATTTATACACCTGCTCTCTCACCTCCTACTCCTCATCTCCTCCAGTACCTGGGACCTCTCTCCTCCTACCTGTCTCTCCCTGCATCTCATTGTGTCCTCTCTATTGCGTTTCCGGTTTGCTGTTTTCTCACTCCTTTGTAAACTTTTCCATTCTTTCCAACTTCTCCACTCTCCTCCTTCTATCCACATCTCTTCCTCTCTCCTTCCCTCCACCGATGATAGTGCTCATACACTGTACCACTATTTGCACACCTCTTTCCCAGCAACTTCTCTGCCCCTCAATATAAAGCACCCTGTTAATCCTCTTCTTACCTCCTCTCTCTCTCTCTATTCCTTGTTCTTTCTGCGGGGGATATCTCTCCTAATCATGGACCCAGCCATATACACACCTGCCTCCTCCAACCTTGCTAAGCGTGTTAACCCATATAATTTATTACCTGTGCCATGTCTCCCTCCCTTCTCTCTTCCCTTCTCCTGTGCCCTCTGCAATATCCGCTCTCAATAACAAAGCTCTGGTTGCACGTGACCTCTTCTGCTCTCACTCTCTTCAGCTCTTTGCTCTAACAGAGACCTGGCTCTCACAACATGACACTGCTGTGGAGGTTGCTGTCTCCTATGGTGGTCTCTCTTTCTCTCACTCTCCATTTCCCAATGGCCAGGGGCTAATATCAACTCTGCTCTATGCCTTCATCTGTTTCTTACTCCTCCTTTGAGGTTCACGCTGTCCATCTTTTCTACCCTCTACGTGTAGCAGTCATCTACAGACCACCGACTTGTACAGCCTCTACCGCCTCCTTTCTCTCTGACTTTGAATACTTTCTCTCCTCTGACTCTCCTATCCTTCTACTGGGTGACTTCAACTGTAATTGCTCCCTCAGTCTCCTGGGCATCTCACCTTCTACATGAACCTCCTCTTTTGGTCTTCATCAGTGGACCAATTTCTGCACTCACAAGGATGGTCACTACCTAGACTTGGTCTTTAGTAAAAAAAAATGTTCCCTTTCTGACCATCACCTCCTTTCATTCATCACCATTCACTCCCCTCACCCCCCTCAAACCTGTTGTACTGGCTGTTCGAGACCTTTGCTCTATAGCCCTCTCTGCTCTGGCATCTACCCTGAATAGTAACTCTCTTCTCCTTCCTCTGAACCTGACAATCTTATCAACTCTTATAAGTCTTTCCTCTCCTCCTCTCTAGATCTATATGCCCCTTCTCAGCTCCGGCACACCCACAGCCTTGGTTAATTTTACAAACACGTTCCCTTTACACTTGCACTCACTCCTCTGAACGCATATGGGGAAAATCTCACACTCTGGCTGATTTTCTGCACTATAAATTTCTCCTCTCCTATTTTAACTCGGCTCTCTCTGAGGTCAAACAACACTAATTTTCCTCACTCATCAACACTCACAAATCCAATCCACGCCATCTTTTCTCTGTATTTAACTCCCTCTTACAACCTTCTCCCACCTCCCATCCTGCCTTCATTTCTCCTCAAGCCTTTGCCAACTACTTAAAGGGAAGGTGGATGCTACCTACAATGAGATTCCTTCTGTCCCTTCCCCCTCTTCTCCAACAGCGTTGAAAGTTTCTAAGCTGATTTTCTCTTTTCCCTCTACCATATACCTCTCAATCCCCTCACAATTTATCACATCTCTTACTCCTGTCTTTGTCCCCACTGTCACCCATTTCTTCAATTCCTCCCTATCCTCTGGCTTTTTCCCCTCTTTACATACACACATACACTGGTCACACCTATTCTCAAAAACACCCTAGACATTACATGCCTTACTAACTACCGCCCTGTATCCCTGCTGCCTTTATCCTCTAAATTGCTAGAATATCTTGTGCTCTGATGTATGATCAACTTTTTTTAAATTCCCATGCCCTTCTGGATCCTTTACATACAGCTCACTCAAAAGAGACTAAAGTAGCCAATGTTAAACATGAAACCAAATCCCATGGTTATTTTTCCCTGCTAGTCCTGCTCCATCTCTCTGCTGCCTTTGATACTGAAGATCACCCTCTTGTCCTTCATATTCTAAACCACCTTGGAAACCACAAGAAAGCTCTACCTGGTTCTCATCATACTGTACTACTCCAATTGCACATTTTGGGTCTCTGTCTTCGTCTTCTGTTGAACGGTCTGTTGGTATACCTTTGGGCTCTTTTCTGGGACCTCTCTTTTTCTCTCTCTACACACTATCACTTGGTGACCTCATCAACTCTTTTGGCCTTAGATATGATCTCTATGCAGATGATACACTGATATATCTATCAACCCCTACCCTCACTCCTGCAATCCAGTCCCAAGCCTCTGATTGCCTCCTGGCTAGATCCTCGTGGATGGCACTCCACCACCTTAATATGGCTAAAATTGAGCTACTCATATTTCCCCCTAAACCTGGCCTAATGTCCCCTTTTTCCATCACTGTAAATGGTTCTACCATCTACACTGTCGTCAAAGCGCATTGCCAATGAGTCAGGGACGGCTGGGATGTTTGCGGGGCTCAGTGCAGTGACATGTGCAGGGCCTCGGCTATTACCTTCTCCAGCGGCATCTGCCAGCTGGAGGCATCTCCTCCCGGCATCTCCCACCATCATTATGGCTCTGCGACATAAAATGGTTTTGCGTTGCCATGACAACGAGATGCCACGTTGCATCACGGCGCAATGCGATGTCACGGCAATGTGGTGCCACAGGGTGCCCTGTTGTCATGGCAATGTCACGCCGCATGGCGCAGTGACGTCACGTGGAATCCCGTTCTCATAGCAATGTGACGCCATTTGAAGTCGTGGAGCCATAATGATGGGGAGAGATACCAGGAGGACATGAAATGCTGGGGGGAGAAGCTTGGGGCCTCTGTAATCACGGGGCTTGGAACAGTGGCACCGACTGCATCGCCATCAAGTTGGCCCTGCAAGGACTGACATTTGACTCATCCCTTTCATTCTTCATTCACATTCTCAGCATGACTACAATTTGCCGCTTCTTTCTCCGTAGTATTGCTAAGATCAGCTGTTTCCTCTGTCACACTCTCCCATCTGGATTATTGTAACATACTCTTACAGGCCTCCCTGCCTCACAACTTTTCCCCTTACAATCTATCCAAAATACTGCTCCTAGTATAATTTCACATTCTCCCAATACAGTTTCTGCTCCTCTCTACCTTAAATCCCTCTCCTCACTACTTTCAGATCACCCACAAAGTTTTCCTCCTTACCTTCAAGGATCTCCACACATATGCTCCTCCCTACATATCAGCTTCAATTTCTCTCGCTGTGCCCCTGCTTGACTCATGCGCTGTACTTATAACTGTCTCCTTTCCACCCCTTTCACCGCTACCACTCTTTCACCTTAAACCCCTTCCCCTCACTGCCCCTTACCCGTGGAACTCTCACACTCAGTATATACCAAGCACCTTCTCTCCCCACCTTTAATACAAACCTTAAAACGCACCTCTTCAATGCAGCATCCCAATAGCCTGGACTCATGGGTACTGTTACTCACCCACAGTCACTCCTACCAATGACTGCCATCTACTGCACTTATCTCCTCACCTGCTGTCTTTGTACATTTCCCATCATACCACTTAGATTGTAAGCTCTACGGGGCAGGAATTTCCTTTCCTATTGTCTGATCATATTTGTTCCACTTATTGCACTATAATTCACTGTACTGTATTGTCTCTCTTGTAAAGCACTAAGGCTGCAGTCCCAGTAACTGCCACAGCACACGGCATGGCGTGCGCTGTGCGTGTAAGCACCGCCCCTCAATGGGGCTGGGCCCAGTAGTCACCTTCCCGCTGAAGGTGCAGCTGCGCCCTACTGCAAGGTTTTTTACAACTCAATGAAATTGAGTTTAGACCTTGCGACGGGGACGTTGCCACGCCCCCACCGGCGGTTCACCCAATGAGGGCGAACCAGCCGCGTGACATGATGGCCACACCCCCGCAAATCCCCGACCATGCCCCCTCCTGTCGCAAGCTCCCTCTTTCCTAAAAAGACCGCAGATCGCGGTTAGCGCTGTGCATTTGCCGCCCCCCCCCCCCCCCGCCGGGCGCGCGTGTCACAGTGATGACTGGGACCGCAGCCTAAGTACAGCCTGTGGCGCTATATAAATAAAGATATACATACATACATACTGTACATCCTGCCCTAATACTTTCCTCCTGGCATGTGCTTCCCTTCATTATCCCTAGAATATAAGGCACTTTGCTGGGGAGGGATATAAAGATACAGCTGGTGTGCAATGCTATGGCCGGACAGCTGACATGCATTGGTCAGCGAGAGCCATTCTGGATTCACCTCCAGTGTACTAGGATTGGAGTTCATTCGCACTTAGGCTGAGTCCATGGTGTGGGAGACCGCGCGGAGGCGTCCGCACAGGCCGCGATTGGATTGCCTTAAGGCAGTGATCGCGCCCATAGACCGCGCGGGCACACGCTGGCGGAGGCAGGAGGGGGCGTGCGTTGCGCAAGAAATCAGTAGAAACTGATTTCTTGGTGCGACTCGCCGGTCACGTGCGCAGTTCGCCCAATGAGGGCGAACCAGCTCCGTGACGCCCCCTAGGAACGCCTCTAGGAACGCCTCCCACAGCCCGTCGACCATGGCCAGGGAAAGCACCCGCTTTCCCACAGCCTCCGCACGCCTCTGCGCGGGCAAAGGCTCCATGGCCCGGGCCTTACTCTTTGGAGGCATATTTGTCAGTGAGTCCCTTTTTGCAGCCTTCAATGGTTAACTCTAATTACATATTTTTGTGGCTGCATCAAATGCAAAAGGCAAAGTCAAACTAATCGGTGGATCCAGGAGGTTTATGCGTCCTCACATCTGGAGAGAAAGGACAGTCCCTCATGCAGATGTTGATGCGTATGATTACATTATCTGCACTAAATTGACTGTCACGGGAGACCAGGCAAAATACACCGTTATACCGGGATCTTATCATTGAGCAAAGCCCATAAGTAAAATACATTGTAATTTATTCCATAGAAACAGGCAAACACACATTGAATTACAATAGACAGAAAAAGATACACTTACTGGGGGTTGACAAACTGACTTTCCTAGTTGAAATAAAGTCTTTAAAACAGTCCAGTGCTGAAGTGGGGGACTTAGAAAACATTCCGGTTTAAACAGTCATGCAGCCTTCCTCCTTGCAATCGCAGCAAGGCGTCTCTGGGCCCGGTCCGACCCGTTCTTGCCCTTATGGCAAATTGGACTTCAGGAATCATTTGGGAACACATGGAACACCCAAGAAAGAACAACAGCAGAGAGAGTTCTGGGAGGGCGACGAGCTGTCTTATACACTTCGGGACAGGCCGTCCCACCGCTTGCCCTCCAACCAGTGGCGTGGGAATTTAAACTCCAACCACTCACACACTTTGCCAGGTTTGTGAAAGCTGGCAACTATGGCTTCAGAACAGTGAGAAAGCATGTGCACAAACCGCCATCTTGCCCACTCATTATTAAAAAAACCGAACCGGCTCAATGTCACTGAGTCTGGGCTAGGTTACATGGACCCTTTGAACTGAGGATATCGGTGCTCCAGTTAGCCCTCCTTGATAACAAAAGGGTTCACACCTCTGGGATCTCTGAGGCTTTCAAGTCCTGGCTGTCTCCCAGGCGCATAGGCACCGAGCCTGGTAGCCATGACTTCGAAAGCCCACAGTTCATTTACAGGTTATCAATATATATATATATATATATACTAGCTGAGAGACCCGGCGTTGCCCGGGATGTAAATGCGTAATAGGTAGTATTATTTATAAATCGTGGAACAATAGGTGAGTATTTGTTGGAAAGGTGGGGTGAAGGTGGGGGTGGAGGAGTGGAGGGGAGGTGAAGGTGGGGGTGGAGGGGAGGTGAAGCGGGGGTGGAGGGGAGGTGAAGCGGGGGTGGAGGGGGGGTGGAGGGGAGGTGAAGCGGGGGTGGAGGGGGGGTGGAGGGGAGGTGAAGCGGGGGTGGAGGGGAGGTGAAGCGGGGGTGGAGGGGAGGTGAAGCGGGGGTGGAGGGGAGGTGAAGTGGGGGGGGTGGAGGGGAGGTGAAGCGGGGAGGAGGGGAGGTGAAGGGGGGGTGGAGGGGAGGTGAAGGGGGGGGTGGAGGTGGAGGGGGGGTGGAGGGGAGGTGGAGGGGGGGTGGAGGGGAAGTGTAGTGAGGGGTGGGTGAGGGGCGCTCACTCACCCGTCCGGCCGCTCACTCACCCATCCGGCCGCTCCCTCACCCGTCCGGCAGCTCCCACGTGGATCTGAGGCGGGAGGCAGCGTGTTGTGGCCGCTCCCCCGCTGTGTCCCGGGCGCGCGCTCTCTCACTCCGCTCCCCCGCTGACTGTAGCGGCGCCGGGGGGGGGGGGGGTGGAGGGGAAGAGAGTGAGGGGAGGTGAAGGGGGGTGAGGGGAGGTGAAGGCCGCTCACTCACCCGTCCGGCCGCTCCCACGTGGATCTGAGGCGGGAGGCAGCGTGTTGTGGCCGCTCCCCCGCTGTGTCCCGGGCGCGCGCTCGCTCACTCCGCTCCCCCGCTGACTGTAGCGGCGCCGGGGGGGGGTGGAGGGGAAGTGAGTGAGGGGAGGTGAAGGGGGGTGAGGGGAGGTGAAGGCCGCTCACTCACCCGTCCGGCAGCTCCCTCACCCGTCCGGCAGCTCCCACGTGGATGGGGGGGGTGTGCGAAGGGACCAATGAGATTTCCCCTAGGGACACCGAACATCCAGGCAGCATGCATGCATGCAGGCATACAGTGCTTTCAATTATATAGTATAAAGATATATATATATACACATTAAACTATATCCATTTAATAAAATATATTGTGTCCTGTCTTCTGTGTGCTAAAAGTTATGAGTTCCTATTCTGGTGTCATGAATGGAGTGAGGGTATAATTCACCTACCCTCACGGGCCTCATTCTTGGCACACATTAGAAAAATACTTTTAAACTTTTTAAAACACTGCAAACAGGCTCAGCTTTATAACCTTAGCTCGAGCACCTTCCTGAACCCCTACTCTAGGCTCAGGATACCTGGGCATGTATGTGGGTACCTCTGCTATACTGGGGAATCCCTGCTATACTAAGGACTCTGTGTATACCTGCAGATATATTTTAACCCCTTCATACCCGTTTACCTTGTCTGGAAGATGCTGCAGCAGGGACTCTGGCGGTGAGCCGTGAGAACGTTTCCAGGGTCCGAGGTCGGCGGAGTAATGCGCTTAGCTGTATCCGAAGATATTACTCAATCTCCGGATACAACTTTTGGGGTATCCCATAACCCGGAACCCCGCTACATAGACACATTCTGCAAAGACTTTCTCCGCCAAACCCACCCTGAAACTTACAGCCTAGAAGTCTCCCGATCCCAGCATCCCAGCAAAGGCAAAAATCACATCATTCTTTAATGTCACAACATCACTATACAGTTGCAGTAATACATTTTAGACATCTGGGTCCCAGAGCTGACACTCAAAGACCCTAACACACAAGACAGGGTTAACCAAGTGGGATTGACCTTTATTATAAGCCTGGTTAACCCCTTCACCGTCATATTAACTCTAATTGACACTCCCAGAATCCCTGGTAAAGACCCTAGAACAGGAGCAGCCAACTCCAGTCCTCAAGGGCCACCCAGAGGCCAGGTTTTAAGGATATCCAAGCTTCATCACAGGTGGCTCAATTAGTCCCTGCTTCAGCACAGGTGGCTCAATCAGTGGCTCTTTGACTGATTGAGTCACCTGTGCTGTAGCTTCGATAACCTTAAAATCTGACCTAATGGTGACCTTTGAGGACAGGAGTTGTCCACCCCTGGCCTAGAAGAACACAAAGAGAATTTATATTAAAGCAACAATACCCTCCCCTCCCCCCTGCCCCTCCAAATCAAGTATTTTTATTTTACCTTGTAGAAACCAGGAGCTGAAATGCAGCAGTCACTGCTCCAGGAACCCCCGATTTGATGGGATAATACATTTTTCTATTGTTGCCAGTACTGGCAATGATAACCATAGATGGCACCCAGTCAGAACCTGCAATATCACCTCACAATGATGTCACCGCTTTCTCTTGGCTGTGATAGGGAGGCTGACCATGGTGGCCATATTGTTTCTCCTGCACAGGAGTGATCAGGGAATTATGGGATAAATGAAATATCTCAGGATCCAGGGCTCCCTGTAGTTTGGCGATCCACAGTTCGGCTCCAAAGGATTTATTGTTGGGGACGTACGGACAGCTTGGTCAGCGCTGGGAGGGCAAATGGGCAGCCTAACGAGGGGGGCAACCAGCTTCTTTTGCATCTTTCTCCCGGCAGAGGAAGGGGCTCAAGATCTTGGCTGATCCCACAAGTCGAGACCTACTGTCTGTCTGGCCCAACATCTAAATTCGTTCAGCAGGCCCCCCCCTCAGCCGCTGGCATTCCCCTCTTCTCTCCCACCCTCCACACAACCACAATGACGGTCCTGCCCCTTGGAGTTAAAGTATGAATCCCCCCCACCCGCATTTAAAAGAGGGGGAGGGGAATACAGCCTTGCTTGGAAGTAAAACACAAGGCACTCCCCAGGAATAAAAGTATTTATTTATTAACACCCTCCATGGACTGAAATCAGTGAGATTTATATGTTTTGGGCAAAAAATAAATAAACGCATTTGATGGTAAAAGTGCAGCTTTTTGGCAGTGAGGTTCCACTGAGGATTAGGAGGCTGACAATGCTAAAAAAATCAGTGCTCCTTATGCCATATGTAGTAAAACTCACTGGAAGTCAGTGAGAGGTGACAGGTCTGTAACACAAAGAGCTGTATGACTCAGCCCGGGTCACAGTGAGGAAAGAACGCAGACGTCGGACACAAGCGGCGCGCGTTACTTAGTTGTGATTTATGCTAATGTGCATTTTAGGAGTTTGACATGTTGGGCCGAAATTTACAGTGCTGTTAAACACATGTTTAATTCTAGAAGGATCTTACACATACCATCGAAGGGGTATTATTTGTTTTTGCTACATGCTGCAGGCCCACTTGATAGAAAGGAGCTTAATTACAGTACCTCTGTTGCATTGCAAGCTTTTCCTGCAGTTACGGGGTTAATACTTCCTGCCCCTGCTTTCATCTCACACGTGGCTGCACCGAGAGCTATTATACCCAGTCACAGTGCCATCCCATTCACAGCACCTTCAGCAGTGGCCTTTATTTTCTGCAATAATCATTATGCAAATGGCCTGATTTGCTATTTCTCTCGTGTTTGCTTCATGGGAAGCTGAAAACGCATCTACTTCACCAAGAGAATGCAATTCTAGGGTAATAATGGCTTAGAACCATTACGGGATTATACCTCAATTAAAATAGTTTGAACAAAATTGTCTCAAGTGGGCCACAGCAGCAGCTGCGCGCCGCCTACTCCTCCACAATTATATTGATAAAGAATGGCTTTCCCCAAACTAAAGATGAGTTACAGTATCAGCACCAGCTCTGCGTTTTCATTCCACCGCTCAGGTTGTTGCAGCCTGTGTTACATTTTATCAATGCAGCATGCAAGTTTATTGTAGGTGTGATTGCACACCAGCTTTGGGAGGCCTCACAAGCCTCTACTTCAGATGTACATTAATGGGTAGGCTGGGCAGGCCAAGCGGTTCTTTTTGGCAAACCAGGTTACATTCTGTGTGTACAAACATCTGTAAAGAGATACCGTTTAACGGACCCCCATGATGCTATACCACAACCTGCAGGGGGTATGTGTGACTTGGGGTAGGGTGCTATGGTAATGTACTGATACAAGATGTTTATCTTGCTGGCTTTTTGCATCGTACTGGTTAACTCGCTCTTCTTCAGAGAGATGACCCGTTCATTAATTTTAAAGTATACAGGACATCCTTTTATACTTTCTCCATGTAAGCAGGTCTCTCACGCTGATGAATAAATCAGGAGTGGCCCATTCCAGTCCTCAAAGGCCACCAACAGGTCAGGTTTTAAGGATATCTGTGCTTCAGCACAGGTGGCTTAATCCAGCGGTGCGCAAACTGGGGGGTGCGACCCCCAGGGGGGGCGCAAGACTGCCTGCGGGGGGCGCGCGGTTTATAGAGGCCCCGCGCGCTTCCCGAAGGCACTTAAATTAAGTGCCGGGGGAGCTGCAGGGCCTCTGTAAACCTTTACTTACCTTGGCTCCACACGCGTCGGACGCGAGGTCATGTGATGTCACATTGCTATGGCAACGTGACCTCATGACGCCAGAGCCGGGGTAAGTGGGGATGAGGGGGGGGCACGGGGGTGAGGTGACCGCCGGCAGGGGGACGCAGGGAAAAAAGTTTGCCCCCCCCACCCCCCGGCTTTAATCAGTCACTTTTTCAGTGCAGGTGGCTCAATCAGTGGCGGTCAAGTGAGCCACTGATTGAGCCACCTGTGCTGAAGCAGGGATATCCTGGCAAC
This sequence comes from Ascaphus truei, assembly GCF_040206685.1. Lineage (NCBI taxonomy): Eukaryota > Metazoa > Chordata > Amphibia > Anura > Ascaphidae > Ascaphus > Ascaphus truei. The sequence goes on from NC_134487.1 coordinate 287,953,455, forward strand.
CCGACCTGTTGGTGGTCTATGAGGACTGGAGTTGGCCCCCCCTGGAATAGATCTGTGTTTGCATCGCATACCACACATAAATAGTCTTTCACTTGTTAAATAAATGCTCCTAATCACTCGGGCAGGTACATGAAGGTCAGATTTGGAAGCTGGCATGCTTGATGTAGAAGCCTGGTCTGCCTTTTGCTGCATGACCTTGGAGCCGGTGAGCAATCCCCCACCCCCATTACCACCCCGAAATGTAACCCCCCCCTCTCTAAAGAACACAATGTAGCCAAGATTGGAGGAAAAACTTTCAGCGGTTTATTGACAAACAACAATTTTTCTAAACCAAATGGAAACAGAAACTCTTCCCCCCTCACCCCCCATCCCAGAAGTATGCCCCTAACCAGATATAAATCTCCATAGTGCCCATCTAAGGTCTCCCCCCGCTGCCAGGAGCCGCCAGACATGCTGGTCTTACCACACTAACAGACCCAAAGGGGAAGCCAACAGTACTCACCACAGGGCAGATACGGCGTCCTTTCTCTCCAAGACCTTACCGAGGTCAAACATTACTCAGATATAGACAAACACAATCTGAGCGAGCTCAAAACCCAGACCCACAGTACTATATATTTATACATTTAATTGTGCCAGCAGGAGCGCTGCCGGGAAAGTGACCTCAAATATACAGCAGTTAACAAAGAGACCCCAATACGCATCCAGTGTGACAAACTATTAAATACATTTCTATATGTTTTTTCTCTTATAAATATTGTGTCATTTTTAGTTCAATCTTTTGGCCAAAACATGTGAAGCTGCAATTATGTCAAGGTTAGATTCTTTCAGCAGGTTCCTACGCTGCCTGTGTGATTCTGTGTCCTTTGTGTTTTCTCCGCTGCACGGAGATAAGGGGGAAAAATGATATAGTCACTAGCATGGGACGCGTGACTTGTATGCACCCTGCGCGTGCACGTGAGAAGCCGACGCGCGCGTCTCGCGTAATGACGCTTTCCCAAGGCATTTGTGAGGTTCCCACGCCTACGCTAGGAGCCTCACTTGCAACACTGTTGCTTGTAAACTGCCCGTGCACAACTGTAGCTCCTGTGGTAGAGACCCGATGGCCTATAGGAGATTAGGAGTGATTTGAACTTATCTACCACAGTACTTATGCCGCTGGCGGGCACATCACCTCGTTAGAAGTTGTACATATTTATTTGTAGTCTGGTACTACTGAGCTTGTATTTCACCAGCTGTTCATCAACCAGAGCACCTCTTAGGGTACGGACCCCTATATCGCTTGTAGTCTTTCCTAATGCGCTCTTGCTGCCTTAGCTCAGGGGTGCGCAAACTTTTTTTTGCTGCGCCCTCCCCCCCCCCCCTGTGCCTGCTTGCCTCCTTGGTGCGCACCCACTCCTTACCTCGCGCGGCGTCATCATGTGACGTCACGTGACCCGCGGCGTCATTTGACGTCACATTACCGTGGCAACCGTGACATCACATGACGCCGCTGCGTCATTTGATGCCATGGTAACGCGTCCTGTAGCCGGCTGAACCTCGGTAAGTAGAGGTTTCAGAGGCCTCGCGCGGTCCCCTTGGCATTTAATTTAAATGCCTGGGGGGGGGAGAGCGTGGGACCTCTATAACTGCCCGCACCCCCCAAAAAAATCTTGCGCCCCCCAGTTTGCGCACCGCTGTTTAAGCACTTCTTTGTCCCGTTTCAAAGAGCAGTGGATATTATACCTCACTATTACCAGAATAGAGTGTAGAGTCGACGACTATTGCACTCATATTCAATAGTACTTGCTTGATCCAGAACACCTACCAGAGAGTGCTTTCACTCATTGGATCCAATTTGCGTTTAATTATCTTTTTAAACACCCATTATTTTAACTTGGATATTGATTCAATTTGTTTTTAATATTATTTAGAAATCACCCAGCAGGTGGGAGAGTGCCCTCCCTGGGTTTCTCTCTCTTATCCATTTTTAAGAAAAAAAGAAGAGAAAAATGTAAAGATTTATCCATTATGGACAGAGGATCACTCTTCAATCAACAGAAGACCTTGGCCTTCAACATTGGGATATGATATCAAAGGATATGGATGGTTCTGGAATGCTGTAGGCCATCTGGCCCTGAATCTGGCCCTGAATTAGGCCTCATTTGAGACTTTGTAATGTATTTTTAGCCCATTTCTTGTTTTCTCTGAGCCATCATGTGGCAAAGAAAGGATTCTTTTTATACATGAATGGATTCTTTTTTTTTAAAGTTTCTGAGTCAGGCCATTTGATTACAGATTTTGAAGTAGCTCCAGGGGGTTATTGCCCCTTAAGACCAAACCTAAACAGGGGTGGGGTAATGGTCTTCTTTTTACATTACCTCTAGAATGATAATGAGGCTACTCAGGCTCGGCTGATTAGGGCCTAGGTAGCCTCACTAGCGCACAATGGGTTAATGACCACTTGATGTATATTTAACTATAGTTTTTAATGTTTGTTCAATAGCCTAGCTAGCTTTAGCTAATAGAGCTATGAGATATTCATAAAGATGAGGGGTAGCTAGGTGTGTTGGGATGGAGGCAATGGGGGTAGATACAAGGGAGAAGGGTAGGCAAGGGAGAACCTTGTTTGACAAGCAATGCCTTACTAACCTTTTTGTTATATGTGGTGGCGGGGGCGGGGGGGGGTTATGGGGAAGAGAAAGAGGGGTTGTTTTTGCTATGCATTGAAAGTCCATTAGGTATCAAAGAGGTTGGAAAACTTTTCTTCCCTAGGATAATGTGATGATTTGTATTATATTACCTTATGGTAGCCATGTATCTTAGAAAAGTGCTATAGTTACAATTGTGGTTACCGCCTAAAACCCATGGGTGAATGAGTTCATTAATGCACGGTTATGATACATATGTAATTCTTCATGAATACTGTATTAAAGTGGAAAACATATCCTGTATTATTCTTGTTTCATAAAGCAGAATATTATCGCTTATTAAATCAATGTCTCAAACAGGTCGGCAACCCCGTCTATCCCCATTATCGCTTAGCAAACAAGCTTCCACTGCAGGCAGGGATTCTGGGTAATGACATGCAAATGAGCCCAGTGTGTCACCCTTTAGTTCTTATCCATTTCAACATGAACCCCCTTTAAGCTCATGCCTGCTGTATTAGGGCTGGGACCCCCACCAGCAGGGGAATCCTCCCGAGCCGGTCCCAGTCCCCCCTCACGGCACAGCTCACTACACGCTGTGACGCGTCAGCCGCCAGGGGATTCAAGAGAATTGTAATCCCAAGCGGCGACGCGTCACGTGGTGTGGCTGTGAGCCAATGAGGAGGGGAGCCTTCGGGGAGCGGGGAGGAGAGTGTGGGGGGAAAGCAGCGATTTTAAATAAACTGCAGCACCAAGGAAGTCCCCCCTGCTCCCTCCCACAGACTCTCTCCTCTTGGGGGCGGGGGTCCCCCTTCCGATTCCCCCCCTACTCCGATCCCCGGGCTCCGATTCACCCACCCCCCCGTGTGTATCTGTGAGTGCGTGAGTGGTAGTCTGTGTGTGTGCCTGTCTGTGTGAGTGCGTGTCTGTGTGTGAGGAGTTGAGGGGCTCAGCGACAGTGGTTGAGGGGCTGAGGAGTTGAGGAGCTGAACGGCTGACAGGCGGTCCCGCCCCCTCACGTCATGGCCGCGCCCCCCACGTCATGTCCGCACCCCCCCACCCGTTTTGGCCTCCCCCCCTCCCCGCTCGCAAAAATGGTCCCTTTGGACCGGAAAAAGCCCCAAGTGCCTCTCCACGCGCCGCCTGTCTGCAGTGCGGGCGCGTGGTCTGAGGCAGCGGGGCCTTAGCCTTACACAGCTTATTAAACAAACTTTAGTAAATCTAGGGCAAGGACCCTTGATTCCGTATTGACCTGTGTGCAGGTTTGTGATTTGGGGAAACTAGTGAGGATCTATTACATGGGTGTGCAAACTTGGGGGCGCAAGATTTTCTGGGAGGGGTGGGCGGGGGGTGCGGCGTTTACAGAGACCCTGAGCTCTTTCCCACAACATTTAAATTAAATGCCGGGGGAGGCGTGAGGCCTCTGTAACTGCACCTTACCTGCTCTCAGGCGCTGTGCCACCATGGAAACGTGGCGTCAACGTGTTGCCATGCAACCACGGCATCACATGACGCTGTGATGTCATATGATGCCGCCAATGCCAGAGAGCTGGTAAGGAGGGCGGCGCAAGCAGGGGGGAGAGCAGACGGGGGGATGGGGGGGCAGAGCAGACGGGGGGATGGGGGGGGGGGCGCAAACACAAAGGTTTGCGCACCCCTGCTCTATTATATGCTCATATAGACATGGGATTCATCAAATCCTACACCTGTGTGCATCAATCTTTCCCCCTCCTTTTCTGAAAAAGAAGAAAACATGCATTCCCTTTTTTACCGTCAGATCTCTCTTGGTATAAATCTTTCTGGCTAACAATCCTTTTCCGAGTAACAAGTTTCTTACCAGGGGCATAACCCTAAGGAAAAATGATGCAGTGTCAAAGCAAACATGACTTTGTTCTTTCAAACGACACATTTTCCATTTGTTTTTATATTCTGCATGGAAAGTGTCTCCCAGAGAGGAACAGACTTATCTTTCATTTCGATAACCCTTCTATCTCCCCCATAGCTCCCGGGATATTGGCATGTTTCTTTGCCTGGAGAAACAATTTGGCCACCAGATCATCCTCACTCTAGTGGGGCCCCAACAGAAAGCAGTGATGTCATTGGGCCCGTGATGTCATTGGGCCCGTGATGTCATTGGGCCCGTGATGTCATTGGGCCCGTGATGTCATTGGGCCCGTGATGTCATTGCTTTCTACTGGGCTACCTTATTATTTTAGTGCTTACTTGTGGACACAGCCTGTAATATCTTTGGCTCCAGAGGACGCCCTGTTTAGAAGTCAGTAAAAGAAAACAGACGTTGCTGATTAACCCATTTGCTGACTGATTAGGGTTAATCCTCTCAACCCCAGACCGATAAAGAAGTGTTTGGGATCTGCAAAAAGCCCGGTCTCCCGTACCCAATTATCCCTCCCAGACGAGATGTGAGCTTCCCAGAAGCAGACGCTTTTTGTCTTGCTGAGGTTCTGAACCCTGAGGCAATTCCTGGCAAAAGCAACTCTTATTTTGTGCATTTCCATGGCTGATTAGCTGCAGCTGAGCCTGCAGAGGGATCTCAGACCATCATTTAGTTCAATGGAATTTTCAGCATTGCCTCCTATGCGAATCTCATTTCATCAGTTATAGCTACAATAGCCAGCGCCTGTGGCTATCCATGGATTTAATGCGGGCTCCCAGTCATTGCTTAAAAGGTGCAATCCCTGTAACTATTTAAAAAAAAAAATGTTTTTATTAATGTAACTTTACAGCCATGCTCTTTATGCACTGCGCGTCCGCTCTTACTTTTTTGTTCAGAACGGAGAGATGTCGGCTTTTTGATTTTTTTTTGTTTTTTTTTAGATTATTGGGGATAATTCTCAGTTGTCACCTTTGACTCCCAACAACAACAATAATTATGTAAAAATGAAGGGGATGATGAGTTGAGACTGGAGAGGGGTTTCGATTTCACATTGTATTCAGCAAGAGTTTGCACAGGCAAATCCCCCTCTCTCTCCATCCCTCCCTTTATTAGCTCACTGGTAGGGTGGGATGAGGGAAGACTTGATTCACAAACTGCATCCATTTATTCATATACACATTTTCAAAGAAATACAAGCAGCCAGATATTTCCCATAAACATGGTTACATTGGTTTAAGGAAGCCAATTTTATTGTTCAGTTCTGTACAAAGGGTTTTATTTTAAGTCATCTATCAGGGATTGTACCTTAAAATCCCGTTGGGGGCGTTTCATTAAATGCAGCCCAATTAGGAAAGAATATTAAATGTTCAACATTCAAAGTTTCAATATCCGTTAAAAAATTGTTTAAAAAGAACAGTTATAAAATGCCTATGTGATATTATTAAGGTGTATCCCACCTTTAAAGCAGTAGTCCAAGCTGCCATTTTCTTTTTCATTTTCTTTTTTCCCTTTAATATGTGCATCAATACAATTCACACAATGATAAGTAATTAGCTAAGTTGCCGATCGATCCATTCTCCTGTGATCGATCAGCGAAGATTCGGCTCGGGGGGTCACTAAATGGCTGTCAGTGCAGCAGAAGAGGACCAAAGATGTTCTGTGGGGAAGATCATGTGACCAGGCAGTCACTAGATACAATTGGTGCACTGCTAAAGAGAGGGCAGGGCTCAAAAAGGGGTGTGCCAGAGCCTGTTTCAGAAGAGCAAGGGGATGTGACTTTGTTAATGGTTACTATAGGAACACAATGGTTGTTACATTATAGTACATAAAAAATGTAATTCAGAGTTGTTTTAAAAAATATCTACAAGTATTTTTTCATAGTACAGCACTGATTTATTAAAAAACCCACATGTAGGATATTGCTTGGTCTGCAGCTAATCTTAAACCTGCCAGAGTGGCCCACTGGGCCGATTAGGATGAAATTCCTGAACGATGACGACCAAATGTCCAATTCCGTCTCATTGCTGTCTTCTCTCTGTCTCTTGCTTCTCCTCTGTCCTACCCGAGGTCTCTCTTTCCTTCTTTCTCCTTCTTTTGGAACTCTCCTCGCCTCAGTATCATTCACGCTCCCTCTTTCACCATCTTCAAGACCAACCCAAAAACTCACCTTTAACATGGAGCATTTCTATAGCTCTACATACTGTACTCTTGACCATGTCTTTCAAATGTTACTCTTGAACCGAATAAACATAGTGTGGAGTATTTTAAGAGTACTTCCGATTCCATGGCCTCTTCAACCCATTTGTAAAGGTTTTATTCCTGTTTATGTGGTTTTCCTAAATACTTTTCTTTAAGAAACAGCCTTTATTTGTATTTTTTTATCATTACGCCCATTCACTACCAAATCATATTTACAAATGAATTAAAAAGATCAGGATGTGGGTGAGTTAGAGCCGAGTACATATACAATCCTAACTATTTGGTCTATTGTGCTACGGTGTATTTCAAACGTTGCTACAAAAAAGAGACAATCGGTAAGGTGTATACTTTACATGAAGCTACCTGCCACACCTTGCTAGGGGAACAGAGTGCCCACCATGCGTATTAGAGTAACACTTGAGTGGAAATGCATCCTATACCTGCAAAACGTGGACAATATACAGCACCAGAAATACCAGTGCAGATGTATTTTCAGAGCTCTGCTACCTGTGACAGGACTTCTAAAGCAGAGACCTGTGACGGATTTTCACAGATGCTGTTGTACAGTTCTTGAGTTTTGCACTCATGTTGACTCATTAAAATGTTCCACAACACACAGCTGTTTCTGTGTTACTCTGTCCTCTTACTCAGAGACCTGTTGGAAGCACTTAACGCTTGTCCTTTCTCAGTGTCACACACGGCTAGCCTGCTATAAGGTTGACAGATGTGGTTAAGATTCCTCAATGTTGTGTCACAGTATCCTGTTGCAGTCCTTAGGACATACAGTACTTAAAGGATAGGACCTTCTGTCTTGTGCAACGTTCAGTAACTTTCCTGCAACATAACGTTGGCTCCTGCTCTTGTTTTGGCGATGAGGGTTTGGGCTGCAGATCACATTGATTTCTGCATCATTATATTACGCATTGCTGACCAGAATAAATAGTGATATAGCACAGACTGTATTTATTTTCTGTCGCATATCACCTTGCATGTATTGTAATTGATTCAATCCTGCCTCAAGGGCTGAAATTATTTTCCATTTTAACCTGCAGCAACAAACTCCAGGTCACAGTTCGTGTAATACTCCCTGGCTAAAAGATCTGCATTATTCGACTAACAAGTTTCTTACATTACAGGAGCTTGACCTCTGCAATATACTTAGAAATCCAGAAACTCAGCAACCAATACATAGCCAATTCCAGCTACTCCAGTGCATAGCCAATTCCAGCTACTCCAGTGCATAGCCAATTCCAGCTACTCCAGTGCATAGCCAATTCCAGCTACTCCAGTGCATAGCCAATTCCAGCTACTCCAGAGCATAGCCATTTCCAGCTACTCCAGAGCATAGCCAATTCCAGCTACTCCAGTGCATAGCCAATTCCAGCTACTCCAGTGCATAGCCAATTCCAGCTACTCCAGTGCATAGCCAATTCCAGCTAATCCAGTGCATAGCCAATTCCATCTACTCCAGTGCATAGCCAATTCCATCTACTCCAGTGCTTAGCCAATTCTAGCTACTCCAGTGCATAGCCAATTCCAGCTATTCCAGTGCATAGACAATTCCAGCTACTCCAGAGCGTAGCCAATTCTAGCTACTCCAGTGCGTAGCCAATTCTAGCTACTCCTGTGCATAGCCAATTCCAGCTACTCCAGTGCATAGCCAATTCTAGCTACTCCACCTCTATAGAATGTAGATACATTATTAATTCTCGGTATAAAACTAAAACATTATTCACACACATTTACAAGAAAATTTGAAACTTGCCAGGAATGTTTTATTTAGTCTTATTCCCACTGTGAAACATGAATCTCCACATATGATAGTGTTGTGGGATTTATATTTTTGTGCATGAATAAAGACACCCACCTATCTGTGCGCTGGTTATTGTGCACCCACATTTGTACTGCAGGGTGATTTACTGATTGCAGCCTGTGGGCAGCCAAAGGAACTTCGGGTGTCGATACCGGAAGCAGAATAGGCTAAGATCTCAGACAACTTGAGTATGGCTTGATTGAAACTGCACTTCATTCATTCTCTCTGTGTTATATTGCTTGTCGTGACCTATTTGGTCTCCTCCTTTCAGACTATCCATGTTGCCATTGTGTGTGCCGGATACAACGCCAGCCGAGACGTCGTCACCCTAGTGAAGTCCGTCTTGTTTCACAGGTAACAGTTCTTTTAATTTCTGTGTAACTTTGTGTAGATTTTTTTAAAGAAATGCGCATGTGACAAATAATATCTTCACATCTGTCTACCGTATACAGTATGTGTCTGGGAGAAGCCAGAATAGAGGAATGTCAGTTTGGGGAGTTACAGAAATGTAGTGATTCCAGATGAGACAGAATCCAAGCCTAAAATAATGGGCCATGTTTACTTGCATTTGCTTTGACCCATTGCATAGACCCCAATGTTTATAGCACAGTTTTTTCCCCAGTTTAGCAGATAGTGGGCATTACCAAATAGACCCAAAGGTGTTGTATTCTGTGAGGTAGAACATGCAAGGGTGTTTCACACCTGCTAGAATATATCTCTCGTCATTGTAGACCAAGGGTAACCAACTCCAGTCCACAAGGGCCACCAACAAGTCAGGTTTTCAGGATATCTCTGCTTCAGCACCGGTGGCTCAATCAGTCCCTGCTTCAGCACCGGTGGCTCAATCAGAGACTCGGTGTTCGACTGAGCCACTGATTGGGCCACCTGTGCTGAAGCAGGGATATCCTGAAGACTAGGCCCTTGAGGACTGGAGTTGGCCACCCCTGCATTAGACCTAACAGTCTGAAATATCATAAAATGGATAGAGCACAGGGATTAATTAACCCTTTGTTGGTTTTAGGAGCACTTTTGCTTACCTTTGTGTTGTTCATCAGCAATGATTTGTTAACAGATTAATCTCCTGGGTAGCACTCGATAAATTAGGAAACCTGACATCCCTAACACAGTCATCACAAACCGGGACTTCCTGCGACCTTGGAGTCTCGATGACATTTACAATGTTCTGTATTGCGTGCGTAGGATCCTTAAACAATATGTTAAAGCTCGGAAGACCTAATCATGACACTGCTGAGGCATCTCTTTTGTTTAAAAGCTTCTGCTGAGAGTATTGAGTAGAACACAAAGCTTAGACTTTTTTTTTATGATGAAAAGTGTGCTGACACTTCAATAGAAGTCTCGTCTCCGCTGTATAGGGAAATAAGAAGGAATCACACACATCAGCATGTGCTCGCCGGCCTCCCATTATGATCCAGCAGACTTTCCGAAGCTCACGGAGCTGAATTCATTATTTCAAATAGTCCAGGTCCATTCAGAATTTATGTGATGATTTGGAGTTAAAAGTTCAAGTAAATTGAAACTTCCAACTGAGTAAGTTGGGACTCTGCTTGGAATAATATGATTTCTGTAGCATTTTTCAATTCCGAAGAGCTTTATAAATATATTTCAAAGGTGGGCATCACTGGCATGTCATCCTCAGTTTCTACTGTGCAGCAAGAGAGCAATTATGATTCTAACCCATTATGAGTGTAATACAATACTTTGCTGAAAACTCTGCAGATTGTAAATTGCATAACAGCATTATTTGTTGTAGCGAGAGAATTATGTGTGTTTCAGTTAGAAGAGGCAAGTGGTACGTGGATGGTAGATGGTACATTTTTAATCGAGACTGGATGATGCTAAAGAGAAGGGGAGGAGTGACTCACTTTCAGACATTATGTACTAGAAATTAAATGAAAAGCAAGAAGGCGGAGGTCTATAAACCAGTCTGTGTGTGGCTGTCAGCAAAAGCCAGGTCTGGAAGACAGGCTGATCCAGTCTTTTGTAAATTGGACAAATGAGCTACGAATCCCAAAATAGCTTTATAAGGGAGTGGAATAAAGTCATGGAAAAGTAAGACACAATCAACCTGTCTCACTGACGTGTGTTTAGTTGTCAACCCTAGAATGGTCTGATGATTGAAGGTAAGTGAGACTGCTTCTAGAATTCAAAGTATGATGACTGTGTTTCAGCACTGGACAGCAACAGTAGAGCATCTGTTAAAAGCCAGGGGTTCTCAACTCCAGTCCTCAAGACCCCCCAACAGGCCAGGTTTTCTGGATATTCCTGCTTCAGCACAGGTGGCTCAATCTTTGACTGAGCCACCTGTGCTGAAGCAGGGATACCCAGAAAACCTGGCCTGATGGTAGCTCTTGTGGACTGGAGTTTGCCACCCCTGCGTTAATGGGTCTGTGCAATGGGTCAGTGCTGCGGCTCTGAGGTCCCTGACCACCTGCAATACTCTGCATCTTCCTATCGGTGCCGGCATCCAACTTCCGCCCGACTATCAGGACCGCTCCACACCCCAAGGTGTGTGTGGTGAGATGTGGGAGTAGGACCGCTTTTCAAGTGATTGCCCCGGCTGGTAGATAAGTACAATCCACCCCAAACTACTTCCACTGGAGGGGCCCGCTGCCAGCGCAAACACCAAGGCCAGACCTGGGTCCATTCTTCTGAATGGGACCCCCACAGGGTTTATTATTCGGCACGTGACCGTGCATGGCTTTACAGGAAGTCCTGCTACATCTGTAGACCCCCTGAAACCTAATTCACCTGACTACCGTTAAATATCCAGGAGATATTCAGAGCATCTGGACTTCAAGCTGTCCCCGTAGTCCCCCTGAAACACCCTTCTGCTCTCGTTACTGGATCTGTCAGGTACAGATATCAGCCCTACATAGCTACCCACCCCTTCCAAGGTGGCATTGCTTCTTTAATATTAGTGGAATATACTGTAACATTCACCAACTTCTAATACAACTCAATTTACTACATTGGCCTGGAACGATAGGCGAGTGTACGTATTACATGCTTAGCGTGTCTTTCCTCCGGAATATACACATTGCTACTCTTGTTACAGTTCCTGTAACACAATTATGTAAATAGCTGATTAAATACATAATTACATTAAGGAACTTGACAAACTGATAGATACAAACTGCAACAATGTCACGTATCCTCCCGACAACATAACTTACTGCACGCAGGTTGTTACTTTGTTAATGGACAGCTCTGGCTAATTCAATTGTGATGGAATTAGATTTTAATGGATATCATTTGAATATCAAATGAATGGATTCATTGTCTGGCGGATGCCAAGGGTGACAGCTATCCATTAGGTAGAAAAAAGAAAATCAGACTTGCATCCACTAGGTGCTGCTCTTTGTAGTGCATCTAATGGCAATCTTTTTGTTCAGATCAATAGATAAGGACGGGAAGTCATCAGAAAAATGCTGGATAAGCATTATGTGGCATTCAGAGGGGTTGGGACTAGCCTGGGGCCAAGCACAACCTACTGGCCCTTGCTCCGGAGGTCCCCACAGCCCAGCTCATAGATCAGTGGTTTTAGATACCGCACATTTGGCCATGTGTTAATCATAAAATAATAAAGCCTTCATTCAACATATACAGTACACACTTTATTATTAGAACAGGATGTGCTGATACATACATACATACATACATACATACTTACATACATACATACATACATACATACATACATACATACACTGTATATACTGTGGCAACTCAGCCACTCTGCATGGTCTTTTCTCCCAGATGAGAGGCAAGAAATGTATGGTTTGCTTAGCAGGTTTATTATAAGCAGGACAAACACTAGAGACAAGAACAGAACAAAATACCGGACTGCTCTCCACACCTGATTACATTGATGTTGCAATTACTTATAATGGTCTATATATCCCAGCATAATTACACTGTGTTATTACCACAATGATAGCATTTAATAACAACAATGAAAAGAAAATACCCATGACAGCCATTAGGGCTACAATGTATATTATATTCCATAAGGTGAAGCATATACCCAACCACCAAATAAGCAAAGATCTAATAAGCCACAAAAATAAGCATATCGTTAATAAGCCACGACAAACAGGGATAAGCATATGTTTTATAAGCCCTATTAACTCCATAGGGACATATTATTGCTTGACATTACCCTCCGGTATTTTCACCCATCATTCATTATAAAGCAGGGACCAGCCACCAGATCCGAAGCAATCAGCAGAGTTGGCCCAGCAGCAGGTTAGGTCCTGACCCCTGACACACCCACAAAGCCAGTAGCCAACCCAGATATCCCCTCAGCACATAAACTCCTCTACAGAGTTACAGGTCTCGGAGTACCACCCCTCCCTTAGTGTAGTTGGGGGGGGGGGGGGCCTTAACGGCCTTAAACTTAAAAATGCAGCCATCTAGTAAGGACTCTCCACCCCCAAAAGGTCCTTGGAGGCAACCTCCTCCCTTCCCAGCAAATCCCCTCTAGGGTGTAGCTCCTTACCTTAGCCCATCAACCTCCAGGCCCAGCTGCTTAGCTTAGCCACCCCCAGGGCCCAGCAGCCCATCCCCCGCTTCATAGCACCACCTGTCGCCAGCCAACTGCCCCCCAAGTCCTTTATGCTACCCTTACCTTACCTGGGCCTCCTCCCACAGCTCTGTAGCTGGGTCAGCTTCCTTCAGCGACCGCACATGGAAGCCTGGCCCGGCCTGCATTCAGCTTTGGGCACAGAGCCAAGTGCCGGACCAGCAGCCACGGCACATAACAGAAAATGTAAAAACAAATCTATATATTCACCACGCTTCTCCGTGTAAGGAGTATGCTGCTGGCGACAAAACTGGCCATAAATATGTGAGAAAACAGAAAGTGAATCCCTGCGCTTCTCCCATTGGGCTAACAATAAATGGGGAACTAAATATACCTAGTGAAAACTATGTCTTACAGACTAAGGAGACTTTTGGTTGTATCCTTTGATCAAATAATGACAAGCCTGCAAACCAACGTCAAGGTAAGTCTCAGTAGCAGGTCCCTAAGCATGTATGCATTTAGCATAGGGACCTGCTACTGAGACTTACCTTGACGTTGGTTAGCAGGCTTGTCATTATTTGATCAAAGGATGCAACCGAAAGTCTCCTTTGTCTTACAGACTTAGTTTTCACCATGTATATTTATTTTCCCATTTATTGTTACCCCAATGGGAGAAGCGCAGGGATTCACTTCCTGCTTTGTTACTGCACATAACAGCCCACATTGATTGAAGTAGGAACGGCGCTGGAAGCAATTGCACCCCCAGCCAGCCCACCCATGGGTTGGGTAAATACTGACTCCATCTCTTTATTGCTGTGTAGTACCGTACAGCTGTGCCTTGGTCCATGAGTGTACTAGGGCAGAGGTTCCCAACCCAGCATCAGTGCCCTGGCTAGGATCTCCAGACTTCCCAGGTACCTAACAGGATGGGAGGCTGTGAATTCTGCTCCCAACCTGATGCGGTACTTCGAAAGAGAGTTGGATGACAATGTACACCAATTTAATATCAAATCTTGACACACCTATTTAATGAGGTTTATCAGTATTTGGGTGACTTGTTTTCTTCTGCCCTTTACATGTACCAATCAAAGTGCTTGGTCTAATCTTGACTAGACCCATGGAATATGTCCCCAATGTATAACACTTTAGCAGAAGATTTTTTATATTTGATGAAGATACTAAGGCACAATTTGGCAAAGCGTCATTAACCTATAAGGTAATGTTAACCTAAGTGAACGCCCGTTAATAATAACGCAGCATTCACTAAAACAAATCACGTGACGTAAGCATGGAGTTATTTAAATTGCCGGCTATTCCAAATAACACTCAAATTAGCTCATTACAGACAAGATGACATTCTTCCATGTTCACTAAGCTCGTTAAGGTTAATGCCAGGAAATAATGCTACATTGTTTAAGTCATATCTTATTCAAATCAAATAAACTTTATTGGCATGACAGAAAAACATTTCTGTATTGACAAAGCATGAATAACAGGGGATAAGGTATAATGATTACACAGTACATGAATAACAGGGGGTGGGGTATAATGGTTACACAGTACATGAATAACAGGGTGTGGGGTAGAATGATTACACAGTACATGAATAACAGGGGGTAAGGTATAATGGTTACACAGTACATGAATAACAGGGGATAAGGTATAATGATTACACAGTAGATGAATTACACGGAGTAGGGTATAATGATTACACAGTACATGAATAACAGGGTAGGGTATGACGATTACACAGTAGATGAATAACAGGGGGAAGGGTATAATGTTTATACAGTACATGAATAACAGGGTGTGGGGTATAATGATTACACAGTACATGAATAACGGGGGTGGGGTATAATGATTACACAGTACATGAATAACAGGGGGGTGGGGTATAATGATTACACAGTACATGAATAAAAGGGGTTGGGTATAATGATTACACAGTACATGAATAACAGGGGTAGGGTATAATGATTACACTGTACATGAATAAAAGGGGTTGGGTATAATGATTACACAGTACATGAATAACAGAGGTTGGGTATAATGATTACACAGTACATGAATAACAGGGGTAGGGTATAATGATTACACAGTACATGAATAACATGGGGTGGGGTATAATGATTACACAGTACATGAATAACAGGGGGGGGGGTATAATGATTACACAGTACATGAATAACAGGGGTAGGGTATAATGATTACATAGTACATGAATAACAGAGGGTAGGGTATAATGATTACACAGTACATGAATAATAGGGGGTAGGGTATAATGATTGCACAGTACATGGGTAACAGTTACACACAGGGATGTGGGGGTTAGTGGGCGTCTCTCAGCCTGTGACAGGTGCTGATATAGTGTGCAGCCAGTTCTGCTGGGGTTCCATCTTCTCCCAGGAGGATCGCTATTTTTTGGTTATCTTCTATATTATTAAAGTTCTGGATAAGAGCAGTGAGTTTCTCCGGGTGGGCGCTCCTCACTTCAGAGTATTGTGTTCAGCGCAGCAGGAAATGTGTTTCATCTTCTACCTCTCCTAGCTCACATCGCTGGCACAGTCTCATCTCCCGGGGCTTCCAGTCCTGTCTGTTTCCATTTCCAGGCCGTGGGCGCTCATTCTGTACTGGCCCAGGGTCTGTCTCTGCTTTGGGTCATTTACCTTCAGTAGGTAGGTTGCCAGGGTGTAGTCTCTCTGTAGACTGTGGTAGGTTTCCAGCTTCTTTGAGTGCTGGATATTATTTTCCCACATAGTCACATACTGCTTCTTCATTTCCCATTCACACAGGAACTATTACTAGAATGAGAGAGCAAGAGTCTCTCCCCCATCTCTCTCTCTCCCCTCATCTCATCTCTCCACCCTCTCTCTCCCCCCATCTCACCTCTCTCCATCTCTATCCCCCTATCTCTCCCCTCTCTCTGTACCCCCATCTTTCTGTCTCCCTCCCCAAATTTTTTTTCTCTCTCCCCCATATCTCTCCTCTTATCTCATCTCTCCTCTTATCTCATCTCTCCTCTTATCTCATCTCTCCCCCCATCTCATCTCCCCCCTCTCTCCATCTCTCTGTCCCCCTATCTCTCCCCTCTCTCTGTACCCCCATCTTTCTGTCTCCCCCCAAATCTCTCTTTCCCCCCATCTCTCTCTCTATCTCAAGCCCTACTTATGTTTGGATGGAGTAATGCCAAGACTAAAATTATGTCACTTTATTTGAAGATAACACGGTTTATGCTAATTAGCTCAATTATAGCTGTTATTTTTGCATATAATTACTTACAAGACTTATATTTATACTTACTGCGTGGAACATCGGGGAACATTGTGGCAAAATAAGTGCAGGGAAAAAAGCTGATTTATTAAAGGCAAACATCCCGTGCTTTCCATTGAATCCCCTCTGTATGAGAAATATGTCCTGCATCCTGGAGACTGTGAAAAATAGCACCATGAATTACTGAGATTTTTCCTCTTATAAGTACAGTATATAGCTATTTATAGGCATATTTTTGCAGTTTGATTATTTCATGTCTCAGTATCGCATTTCATCATAGGTTTTCCCAGGGGTTCTCAACTCTAGTCCTAAGCGCCCCCCCCCTCAACAGGACAGGTGTTAAGGATATTACAGCTTCAGTACAGGTGGCTCAGTCAGTCCCTGCTTCAGCACAGGTGGCTCAATCAATCCCTGCTTCATCACAGGTGGCTTAATCAGTCCCTGCTTCAGCACAGGTGGACCGTGGCTCAATCAGAGGCTCAGTCTTCGACTGAGCCTCTGATTGAGCCACCTGTGCTGAAGCTGGGATATCCTGAAAACCTGACCTGTTGGGGAGGGGGGGGGGGGACTGGAGTTGAGCACCCCTGCAACAGAAAATACTGTACTGTGTGACGTTATTAGGGAATGATCCATAATACTTTCACCAGTACCATTCCTAATTTGCTAACCGATTGAAATTACATTAAATTAGTAACAATATACAGTACTTTGTGTTTTATATAAAGTAAGGATTACCAAGAGCGAGCGTGCTATTGTACGTTTTACACCGTATTGATGTTTTTCATTCTTTTGATAAAATAATGACTTTGCAATTAACATTACCTAATTAGATCATAATTGCATTTCCTTTCAAATATTTGGAGAGCACACGTGTTCCTCAATTCAACACCTAGAAATAAGTTAAAAAGAAATTGTTATTGATACAGCAGCAGTCATTTGCTTGCCTTAAACCAGGGGTGCGCAAACTTGGGGGGAGCGCGAGATTTTTCAGGGGGGCACAGCGTTTGCAGGGGCACCGCGCTCTCCCCCAAGGCATTTAAATTAAACGCAGTGGGATTGCGCAAGGCCTCCGCAACTTCGCTTACCTTGTCATTTGACGCCGGAGACATGGTAAGGAGGGGGGCGCGAGAAGGAGGGGGGCGCGAGCAGGGGGGGGGCACGAGCAGGGGGGGGGGGGGCGCGAGCAGGGGGGGGGCGCGAGCAGGGGGGGGGCGTGAGCAGGGGGGGTGCAGACAGAGGGGAAAGTTTGTGCACTCCTGCCGTAAACTATATACAGTACGTCTTAAAATGTTTAAACATAATATATTTTTTGTGTAAACACTGATAGTGCGCACAGAGCTGTACACAGGAGTTTGCGGCACAATGAGTCTCTGCCCCATACAGCTTACAATGTAATCTTGGTGCCTAAGGCAGGTTCTATACTGCGTGCGGCAATTATAGATGGCTGAGGTTAGTCAGCCTTTCTATAATAGGACCGGGAGCGTGGAACTGGCCGACAGGGGGGAAGAGTAGGAAAATAAAGATTTTGCGCCGCTACCGCCACTGAAATGTATGTGTGTGTATATGTGTGTGTATATGTGTGTGTATATGTGTGTGTATATATGTGTGTATATGTGTGTGTGTCTGCACAATGTTAATAAATATTTTATTTTTACAAATGTGTTTTTTTTTAATAATAAATAATAGATTTCACATACATACACATATACACACACACACACACACACACACACACACAAACACACACACACACACACACACACACACACACACACACACACACACACACACACACACACACACACACACACACACAGTACTTTTCCTGCCTGTCGGTCCCGGCAGCACGGACTGTATACCCACAGAAAGTGTCCGTCACGTGCACGCGCGTTCGCACGGGCACGCGCGCACACACTGTAGAACAGCCCTAGGCACGTGAGGAGGGGGGGAATCAAGTGATAGAACAAGGTCACGAGGAGAAATGACACTAGAAGCAGTGTACCTGTCATTAAGCTACACCTTTAGTCTTCAGCAGCAATTCCCAACTTCAGTCCTCAAGAAACCCCCAACAGGACAGGTTTGAAGGACATCCCGGCTTCAGAACAGGTGGCTCAATCTGTCCCAGCCTCAGCACACGTGGCTCAATCAGTCTCTGCTTCAGCACAGGTGGCTAATTCAGTGGCTCAATCAGTGGCTCAGTCTTCGCCTCTGATTGAGCCACCTGTGCTGAAGCAGGGATATCCTGAAAACCTGACCTGTTGGTTGGGCTTGAAGACTGGAGTTGAGCTACCCTGCTTAATGTCATCTATAGCTGGGACAGTAAGTTCTGTAATTAGTACAATAGTTACTTATTGTGACATAGCACTGACACTGCAACATACAGTAAGGCTGCGATTATAGTGCCGGCGACAGCGGCGCGACGTAGCAGCAAAACAAATGTATTGCCGCCGTCACGTGCGACGCAACGGAGCAACGCCTTGGTCGCGATCGCTGGAAGTCAAGTCAATTTGATTTTTCCAGCGATCACAGCGTGACGTCGCCTTCACGTCGCTGTCGCCGGCACTATAAGCGCAGCCTAACTTTCCTGCCCCGTAACATTGGCTCCTGCTCTTGTTTTGGCGATGAGGGTTTGGGCTGCAGATCACATTGGTTTCTGCATCATTATATTACACTTTGCTGACCGGAATAAATAGTGATATAGCACAGACTGTATTTCCTTTCTGTCGCGTATCACCTTGCATGAAGCTGGGGTATCCTGTTTGGGGGGTTTTGAGGACTGATGTTGGGAACCACTGGTACAGTATTTATTCTGAGACAGGATATCGTGACACCCTGTTGTGTCACCACCACAGGAAAGGTGTGTGCTGAAGACATACATAGTGAGACGAAACTTAGGAGGCTACACAGAAATGCAACTTGAAACTTGAAGAAATAATAAGTGGAAAGAGTGCATCGAAATTTACTTTGAAGAAACACAGCTGTAAACTGGTTATTTAGCATAAACTGGTTATTTAGCATAAACTGGTTATTTAGCATAAACTGGTTATTTAGCATAAACTGGTTATTTAGCATATCTCTTGCATGGAAAACCACAGCGTAAAAGGAAAAAGTGGGGGCACTAGTGCTTTAAAAATTAGTCAGGGGTGTCCCCAGGAAAAAAGGTTGAGAACCAGGGGCGGAAAAAGTATTTGTGGGCTCGCTCCAAGTATATTAGTTTATTAACCCCCCCTCCCGTGGCCCTACCTGTGAAGTGGGGCCCTGGCGCGCAGGGGGGGTGGGTTGGGGGGGTGGAACAGAGTGGACCCTACAGAACTGCCAGAATGCTGTTCCAGCTGCTACAATAAGTGAAATCAGAGAAAGGCCGTAGGCGCTTTCTCTCGGTGGTGCAGTTCACAAAGAACAGAGGTGAATATATTAATGGTGAATCAATAGAGTGCTTATTGAATCCAATACACAAGAGTGTGTGTACAAATATGAAAAATATATATATATTTACACGCTGCTTAGCCAGAGAGAATCGTCCTACGATCCTTATAGAAATGTGAATTGTGATGTTTGGGAGCGCAGAATCATACGTGGAAATAAAAGAAAGAAAAAACACATACAGTGCAGGATTGTCCAAAATCCAATCCGGTCCTGGGTAAAAGATGGTTTTTGAAAGTCTACAATGCCACAACTCACATGGTCCTAATGGGACAGATGACACTAAAAGGTAGCTTTGCGGGTATCTCGCTGTCAGCCTCAGTCCCCCCCTGAAACCCATAATGATGGGAAATCCGACCGCCCCCAAAGATCGTGGTTAGAGATGTTGTGTAAACATAATTATATTTATGACAGATCCCCCAATAAGTCATCCTGCGTCTGCTGCCTAGAATTCTGAAACACGTTTTCAACGCGTTCCGCAAAAATCACGTCCTCAGGAAACCGTGTCCCAGACAACAGAGCCTCAGGTTTAAATACCCCTCTCAGACAATGGACAACAGCCGATGGATAGCATTACAATGCTGAACGAAAACCTACACAGAGTCTTATCTATACTGCATCTGTCATCAACTAACGCACAGTTAGTAGTGTATTTCCCATTAGGCCCGTTATGCCCAGACCTAAGGCGGCAAAACTTTGGGGCGGCAAAAATGTCCGTCCCCATTTACTTTTGCTGCGCTCCCGGGTCTATCGGACCTGATGGGAAGTCATTTTATCTGTTGCCACCGCCTCCTTACCTCCTGCCCTGCTTCTCAACCACAGCGTCAAATGATGTCATGACGTCGCATTACCATGGTAACGTGATGCCGTGCGACATCACGTTGGTGACGTCTGCGGCGTCATTTGACACTGCGGTTCAGAAGAAGGAGGGTGGGCGGCCGCAACAGCTGTGCCTAGCGGCGGTGGATTTTGACATCCGGCGCAGTCCTAAGTGGTAAACATATATTGACACATTACAGCTCAAATATACAGTAGAATTGATAATACAGGTTTATACATAGAACATGGAATAAGACTAAACATGTGATATATGTACATACAGAACAATAGAGGAATTGCAAATCTATACATACACTGAATATGATACCAAGTAATAAGTGACTAACCAAAATAGCATGGATATGTGAAAGAATGTATCTGTATAATGCATCACTCAGTGATGGAGACCTGCATGTGTTACCAATGAACTTCAGCCACTTAGAATAACAGTGCTATGTGCACAAAAGCATTATTATCTTGACCCGTGTTGGTGGAAGATGAATGATATATAGTACTAAGTGACTAGCCTAAATATGCTATAGGTGGGATGTATGATAGAATATATCTAAAGAGCACCCAATGTAAAATAATGAGGCTGCATGTGTAGCAGATGCCAACTGAAGGCAATTTATCACCTGTACATAGAAGCACAAGATAAACACAAATGATCAAGATGTAAGGGAGGCGGAATAATGCTAATAGCAACGCAAAACTCAGTGTATTAACCTAGATGGTAAAAAAGCCTGCAAAGTACATATATAAATAGCAATCTCTCTAGATCTAATGTAGATTATAATACTGAACCGCACCTATATAACCTTAATGCGCATAATCTACTATATAGTATCATTTTAGTGTACATGTAAAATACACATTTATATACATTGAAATAATTTCTATCCAGTCAGATAAACATCTAAACTAGATACATAAGTGTTGGAACTGTGCTCCTACGCCTGGGAGAAGGGGCCCCTAAAGGTAGCTGTGCCACTGTTGAGAACTAACCTCCAGCATGAGAAAAGACCAGTAATATACCCTGCATGAATGTCATGGTGCGGAATGGTGTGACCCCATGTAGAGATGACCTCTGTTTATTGTTCTCTGTTTCCAGGAGGAACCCTCTTCACTTCCACCTCATCGCTGATACCATTGCCAAGCAGATCCTGGCCACACTGTTCCAAACATGGATGGTGCCCGCCGTGCGCATTGATTTCTATGATGCGGATGAGCTAAAGGTATGGGGGCAGTGAGGGAACTGGGGCTGGGGGCACACAAGATCGTTAACTAATTTCATTGGGCTTTGTTTTGTCACGCTTCTGACTTTGAATATGAGCCTAAAAAAGGTCCCAGCAATGAATTACAATTAGGAGGGCCCATGTATGAATCTCTTGCAGTTCAGTTCGCAGAACACTTTCCTATTTTCAACGTCCACAATGTTTTGTGGAAGATTTCCTTACTCCGACCTCAGATGCTCCATATTCGTCTAGTTTCGACAAACTTTGCACTCTTGCTATTCTGTACAGAAGGGGTTCTCAACATCAGTTCACAACCCCCTTCACCCCCCCCCCCCACACACACAATAGGTCAAATTTTCAGGATAGCCCTGCTTCAGCACAGGTGGCTCAATCAGTGGCTCAGTTGAAGACTGAGCTGCTAATTGAGCCACCTTTCCTGAAGCTGGGGTATCCTTAAAACACATGTTGTGGGGTCTTGAGGACTGGAGTTGAGAACCTCTGCTCTACGGTAAGGAAACGTGTGAGAGCAGTAACAGTTTGGACAAATATCTCAAGCACAAGGAGTTGCCAATTCTTGGACGACCTTTGTACAATTTTCTGCAAGCAGCAAAACTCCCAAATTTGCCAATTTTACAAACTCGTGTTGTAGATTTGCCCATCTCTAATTAAGGGTTTGCCGGAAAAAAAAACACAATAGCCAAAAAGAATATGAAGAGATCCAGATAACCCAGAAGAACAGTTCTTAAAATCCCCAGAAAGGTTATGCTTAAGGTGCACAGATTAACTTAGTTGTACATTAATTTTAGAGATGCTTGCTGTTGTAGTTTTTCCAGTTCACTTGGCCCATAGCAATTTGCATAGAACAGGCTAGATTACACTGAGCTAGAATTATTATTATGTGTACCTTACTGGGGCTAGAGGTGGACACAGCGGATCAGAAGTTTTCTCCTTTGGGCTTTTAGCTCCATGATAAGGGAGAGTGTGGGAGAAGGAGGAGGGCAGGGAGGTACATTCATAGCCACAAAGCAAGCAGGGAAGGGTCTAACAAAGAGAGTGGTCAGTTCAGCAATGTAGACAAGGCAATGCACTCCAAGCCTACACAACTATGATATGATTAACCCTTAGTGTCCTTATGAGGTACCTGGTATGTTATGGGTCTTAGAACTCCAGAAGCCACATTGAGGTACCAAGTACGTCATGGCAAAAATGCTTATTTTCTAGGGTATGATCGAGCTAATTTCTCTAACAGAGCGGTCGGCCCGATAGTTCCTGCAACCAGGAGGGTGGTGGGGGCAGTCATGTGATTGCTGATGAAACGATTACGTCTGCAAATGCTGGAGGTCTTCGTACTCTGGTGCCACCGGACATCCGGCACTGAAAAAGTAGATGCAGTGGCTGCACCGTGGCATGTGCCGTGTAGCTGGGCCTTTTCAACCAGCTGACAAATTACTGTATGTGGCCAACCTTATTATTATTTCGATCAGGGGGGGCTAACTCCAGTTCTCAAGGGCCACCAACATGCCAGGTTTTCAGGATATCCTTCCTTCAGCGCAGGTGGCTCTGAGCCACTGATTAAGCCATCTGTGCTGAAGCAGGGATATCCTGAAAGCCTGACCTGTTGGTGGCCCTTGAGGTCTGGAGTTGGCCACCCCTGATTTAGATCCACACTGAGAAGCTTTTCAGTTACATGGGGACCCGGGGTTAAATGTTTGCGTTCGTGTGATGCGAGGGGCGCACACGACGGACACAGCAGCGCAGCAGCTGTTCCTTCTGACTGCCGCTCACATCAGTAGCAATGAGCTATTTCTGAGGCTGCGGGGAGACAATCAGCCTCTCTGCGTCATCCCCACTGACAGCAAAAGGAGGAGACACACATTCAAGGTTGGTGGTGCATTGTTGAAAGGGAAAATCACTCATCCTTAAATCAGAATTGCCACCTGTTCAATTACTATTTGTAATCATTGCACCGGGGCCAGGAGTGGCAGTGTGCTGGTACTAAGGGGCACAGAGCACCACTGATTTTTGGATTTATTTATACTTGTACACTTGCAGTTCCACTTTCTTTTGAAATATTGTAGGACTTTGTCCCTTTTTATACTTTGTAGCCTAAATATTGCAGAATACTGTTAAAGAAATGTCGTACGTTTAATTCTTTCACCAAGCGCGTTTTTAAGCACTTCAACCACATCTCAATGTGAGGTACTGTAGGGACCCTCAAAACATTACGGGCCATATCTGCTAAACAATGCTATGCCATAAGGCACCTCCTAGAGTTTGACATTACATTGACTGTAATGTGCCCTGTGCTATAGCCCCACTTAGTAAACATGGCGCTAAATCAGTACCCTGCGGCTTGCTGTGTTCGATGTAACTATTGCTTAAATGAGCAATCTCCCTGATGCTCGGTTTGAAAACACACACTTTGTTGTTGCCACCGACCAATAAACCTGTTCATGCTTTGCACGTTGATGTGTGCTCGTTACTTGTACAATGTGGCATAAAAGGATAGCTGTTATTCTCTCCACTGGTCAAGAGGGTTTATCTGCCGGACAATTCTATGTTCATAATAGGTGTACAGTATAATATGTTTGTGTATGTGTGTGTACACAGGCACAGGCACATTTATCACACATACACTGTAGCTACATACAAAGCTACATACATTACACACACACTCACATATATCACACGCACAAAGGCACGTATCACTCATATATATATATCACAAAACGCAAATATCACACGCATGCACGCATATATACCACGCACACACGTGCCCATATACAATATCGCACACACGTGATGCACATATACCACACACTCAAATACATGCATGCTAAAATGTAAGAAATATAAAAATATGATGCTGAATGATCTTTAAGGATTCTTTGTTTTTTGTTTTTTTTAATAATTTTGTCAGTGAAGGGAAACCATTTCCAGATAGAAAATAAACAAGTGAAGCACAATGATGATAACTTAAAAAAGTTTTACATGACACAGATTGGCAAAGCAATGTATTAATGCCCAGAGGGGTAAACTAAACACCTGACAGAACTACCCTGCTAATCTTTATAACAGTAGCATGTTCTTGTATAGCGCTGCTAGTTTTACGTAGTGTTTCACAGAGACATTTTGCAGACACAGTCCCTGCCCCATAGAGCTTACAATCTATATAAGATAAAGGGAGATAAAGTGACTTGCCCAAGGTCACAAGGAGCCGAACACTGGGAATTGAACCAGGTTCCCCTGCTTCAAACTCAGTGCCAGTCAGTGTCTTTACTCACTGATAAGTGTCAGAAACAAATGTGTACTCCGTCAGGAAAATATTGAATGATCGAAAAACAAAAGCATTGTACAGTAAGTGAGGGCCATTCACAACATTGTTGATCCTAAATGAAAGGATAGATGGATGAACATGAGGAATAAGAGCAGGGTACCCACCAAAGCATTGCAAAATGTGTTGTTTTCCAAAAGCCGTTCCACCAATATTTTGCTCCCAGTGGGGTGGAACTTTCTATATAGTGGGACAAGAATGTTCTGCTTCTGTCTGTCAACTATGGTTTAACCACTTATGAAACCTGTCCAGTGCCAGAGAGTCTGCAAATACTGTTGGACTGGTTATTCTGTGGGTTACTGATCAAAAATGACAATGGTGCTTATTAGACACCACTGCATTAGACGTCACTACAGTAGGCACCACTGCATGGAAACTTCCATTGACTTGGGGTTTGTGTGCCTTAGTGCCCAGTTGGAACTATCTCACTTTATGCATCACTCCCTAGGCTATTATTCCATATGATGTGAATCTGCTTCCCGGTGCTGGAAAAAACAGCATCTCCATTTCCAGTGGTTGACAAATCACCAAAAAATCTACTCGCCACACAAAAAAATCTACTCGCCACCTAGTACCAAACGTGTGCTGCTTGGGCCAATATTTACTCGCCCGGGGGTTAAATCCACTCGCCCGGGGCGAGCAAATGTATAGGTTTGTCGAACACTGTCCATTTCAATGGATGGGGCTAAAATCTTCCCCAGCACGGCAATGCTGCTTCCCTGCATGTTCAATAACAGCCTACAAGAGAAATAAGATCTAATCACAGGCCTTGATTCATATGTATCACTGATTGTCTTGTGCTGCGAAATGTTCACGAGCTCAGAACACGTGCCACCTAATTACAGGAATTGAAGCCTATCGTGTTGCCGAGTTTCAGTTCCCACCAGGGCAGCGAGAACACAGTGCAGAGACACCGTGCCAGCTGGTAGGTAGAAAGGCATTGACACAAGCTGCCCACACTCACTGCTGCCAAGGCAGGTGCAGCATTCTCTCCCTTTAAATCTAAAGTTGGTGTTCAGATGACATAGAAAGCATTCCCTGCCTGAACACAGGAAGGTGGTGCTGGTATCTATAGGCTTCAAGGCAAACAATAGTTACTTCTTTGTAGATAGAAAATGTACAGGTGCGCCGACGAGTATTCTAAAACTTGCCTTGGAAAATCTGGGGCTATCACCAACAAGATCCAGGTACATGCTGGGTATTCTAAAACAAATCTGGGGCAATCACCAACAAGACCCAGGTACATCCTGGGTACATGCTGGGTACATGCTGGGTACATGCTGGGTACATGCTGGGTACATGCTGGGTACATCCTAGGTACATCCTGGGTACATGCTGGGTACATGCTGCAACCATTTCAGTGACATTTCTCCAGAGACTAATGGCCCATCAGATTAACATTGCAGGGGTCCCTGGCAGTCCCATTCAGTTTGAATGGGACTGCCAGGGACCCCCGCTGTTAATCCGATGGGCCATTAGTCTGTCTGCAGAAATGTCACTGAAATGTTGCAGCATGTACCCAGCATGTACCCAGGATGTACCCAGCATGTACCCAGCATGTACCCAGGATGTACCTGGGTCTTGTTGGTGATTGCCCCAGATTTGTTTTAGAATACTCGTCGGCACTACAGTAAGTTAATGATGTCTAAAAACACAATTCTAGTGCTGCCTCCTTGACTTTAAGCAGTTACTATGGTACCTCCAGTCCATGAGTACCCATTAGGAGAGTATTTATATTTTAAGATGGGTTAGAAAGCATTACGGCTCAAAACCCAACAGTCAAAGTGTCACAGAGTAATTGTCCCGTGCTTAATTGTAAGGGAACACCACATTGTTATTAAAAAGGGGAAGCTCGTGCAGTCTCATTTTTATAGGTTTTTGTATTACATCATATTTGTATTGATGGAAGAATAGGGCCCCTGACATATGTGATGGCCATTATTGATTTATTGTCATCGGCCATTCACTTTAATTGTTGTTAACGACCTGTAAGCAAATTTGAGCAAAGAAACAATAGAGACATAGCGGTTTATGTATCAACGCATAAAAAAAAGGGCCATGTATTCTCAACCTTTATATAACTCCAGGTCAACAATATGACAAAGGGTCAGTCCTGGCTTTAATCTTCCTTTCGCTGGTCTGTTGGCTGCTTTGGGGTATTAGAGTAAACCCTGAAGAAAGACCGGACCGAATCATGATCACAAACCTGGAATCCCGTGGTTTGTAAAACAGCCACACTATAACCCTTTGGTAGCTAAGCGGGTCAATAAAGCTATGCAGAGTGCAGCTGGGGAGAGCTAAACTACAAGGACGCCTATCTCAGGAGTATCAGGTTTGTAACTGGGGATTATCTCCACGGCTGGTGGCTAAAGACCAGGGATTACCAAGCATGGATCCCGTGTTAATAGCACAGACGCTCTATTATACCTGTGTGTAACGCAGTTTCCCCATGAAGGTGACTCTATCCCAACCACCTTCTGTATGTCGACGCTCCGTCCTGCAAACACTGCTCTCCATCCACGTTTTGCCTAAATACCCTCAGCCCCTCATCTTATTAGACTCATTTGCATAAGCAAATTAGGCTGTATTGTTCTTGTGCAACGTTGAATTTATCATAATTAGACTAGGGACGTGTGGTGCCCCAAATTATTAGCAGTGGGCTGGACACTGTGCTTGCTGGTTAAATCAGACCCGGTTCCTTTTCATAAACAGATTAACCCGTTTGCAGCATTGCATGATGATACTGTTGTAAAGTCCTGGTTGTACATACAGCAGGTCTGCTTTCCCAGGACAGATGCAGAACTATTGTGAATGAGAATGCACCAGGACTGGTTGAACACTTCCAGACTTTTGCCCACTTTTTGCATAACTGCCATTTATTCCCCATTGGTGTAACGTTGTATGTAGGTGTAAAGATGTATGTGTCTTTTTAATTAGAAACCCTAATTTATGATGATGATGATGATGATGATGATGATGATGATGATGATGATGATGATAATAATACAGGTCTGCATATTTTTAGGAGCATTTCCATTTTCTATATTTTGGTTTGTCCCACATGTGACCATCACATTAACTCTTCATTGTAGCAAAAATCCTCATCAATTCATTTGCACTGTAGACGTCTTGATAATCTGCATCCGATGTAGGAAATTTAACAGGATTCAAGTTGCATTTGACGCTCCTGGGAAAGCGGACAGTAAACAGTTTATTGTATATTTAGGCACACTTCTTAGGAGCTGGATACAGAGTAGTGCAATGTGTAGGGCACGGGTTGACCAACTCCCGTCTTCAAGGGCCACCAACAGGTCAGATTATGAGGATATTCCTGCCCAATCGAGCCACTAATTGAGCCACCTGTGCTGAAGCAGAGACGGATTGAGCCACCTGCACTGAAGCAGTGATATCCTGGAAACTTGACCTGTTGGACCTTGAGGATGAAAAAAAACCTAAATTAAAGTATGTCACGGATGCAGTGTAGTTAATAGAGGATAGACTAATAGTATTGTTGGGCTGGCTATGGAAAGCATGTACAGTATGTGTGCATATTCTTATTTGAAGAGATTTATTGAGTTTTTCTGAAGAACCTGATACACATTGCTAACATGTTAAGAACCCTTCACTGGTATGAACCAACAACTCACTACAGAGCTACTCACTGATGGCTCCTCTGGCAGTAAAAGAGTTAATTAGTGTAGTTGGCTTCCTCACTTAGGATTTCGGAGTCATGATAACAGCATCGTCTCCTACACGCGGTTTGCCTCTCACTGCTCTGGCTCCATTGTTTTTATCGCCTTGAGCAATTAAAGCACTTGGAATACAAATTGCCATTTGCGGAGCTGTGTAAGTAATACATTTTTCTCCAGCTTGGGTTGCATTGGAAAGCTCCCCGAGCATAAGATGGTCTGTCAGCAGCATGCTATTTCATAGGATTTTCAACGCATAAATGTTAGTAGCAACCGCAACACTGGCATCCAACCGCTGACTCAGTTGCTTATTCATTCAGGGCTAGAAGCAGAACTACATGTTTGGCACCAGTCCCGGAACATCTGTCCAATTGGACCTACCCGTTGGTAACTCTAGACGTAAACAAATTAAACAATTGCTTAGAGTTTACGGCAGTTGAAAGGCACCTTTAATGCAAGGTGTGCTCCATGATAAGCAATACAAAGTGTGAGTTTCTCTCTGTCTGTATGTGACATATGTACAGATGGATTGAGACTTACTGACTCCGGAACCGCAGCTGAAAAAACATCAAGCCGCAGATCCAGAGATAGTGTTGCTGCAGTCAGGCTGGGGGTGGTCATTCTTCTGGATCATAGTTCCCGCAGTGATAATCCTCCAGCACTGGGGCAGTTGCGGTCCCGCGGCTTGCCCCGGTGCCGAAAACAGTAAGTCTTGCTACATCTGTATAAAGGCAAAAGTAGGGAAACTCTTTGGCAAAACATCCGCACCAAATGTATCACAGACAAAAATCCCATTGAATGCTCCACTTTTACATTGATACATAGCAATATATATGTTCCAGAACTATTGAGCAATTCCATAGATACGCTCATCCATAAGAAAGGAGACAAAGAAGAACTACAGACCAATCAGTCTACTTGCAATCACTTACAAGTGTAGGGCACTTTCCCCCACCCCCTGGGAGATATGATGGCTACCGTGTATGTGGTGCATTACCTGCGGCTCACAGGAGGCCTGGGCCTCCACTGCTGGGAGCCTGGGGTGTGCCTGATCCGTCGGGTGACCGCGCCTCCACCTGTACAGAATCCTACTATGTGGGATAACACAGTCACAGGACCCCATGCAATAAAACACCGGTAAAAGTAACAGTTTTACTGCACGCATACGAAGAACAATTGTAACAGTCCATGAACTAGGCCACGCATGGCCGTACCCTCCAACACAATGTCTACACCTGGAAACACAGTCCCCAAAGTACCTAGGGGCCCTTGGGCACCCACCTACCCTGGTGTCAACAAGTAGCCACCCACCCAAAGTGTGTGAGACAGTGCTGCCCCACTAATGTGTGTACAGTTGGTGCACTTGTTGAGATGAGGTATACCTGCCGGGTACTCCAACACCCGGTAGCGCCAACTGAAGAAAGTGATATGCTGATCCAGCGACGTCCGTAATGGCATCCGCCTCCAGGTGGGGTGGTATCCGGTTGGAGTGTCCCACCATGAAGATAGTCTGTCCTTTCGTGGGTGGTCTGGTCCCAGACCACCGGAGACCAGGATGCAGCCGTGCTGCCATGTTCTTTTTAGAGAGAAGAGGCTTTCTCCTGGCAACCCTTCCAAATAAACCATACTTGTTCAGTCTTTTTCTAATTGTACTGTCATGAACTTTAACATTTAACATGCTAACTGAGGCCTGTAGAGTCTGAGATGTAACTCTTGGGTTTTTTGCATTTTCTCTGAGCATTGCACGGTCTGACCTTGGGGTGAATTTGCTGGGACGTCCACTCCTGGGATGATTGGCAACTGTCTTGAATGTTTTCCACTTTTGAATAATCTTTCTCACTGTATAATGATGGACTTTAAATTGTTTGGAAATGGCCTTATAACCCTTCCCAGATTGATGAGCAGCAACAATTGCTAACACACACCTGAATGCTCCAGACCAGCAAACTGCTAAAACTTCGGCTTTCATAGAGGTGGTCACATCAATTAATCAAGGGCATTTGATTAGCAGCACCTGGCTTCTACTTAGCATCTTAATTCATATGGAAGCAGTAAGGGTGTACAGGTACTTAGTTTTTCACACATGGCTTCTCCATTTTGGCTTTATTTTTGTTAAATAAATCATGACACGGTGTAATATGTCATGTGTTGTTGTTCATCTGAGGTTGTATTTACCTAATTTTAAGACCTGCTAAGGAACAGATGATTGTTATTATGTCCTGTAAACCATAATTTTCACACAACTGTGTATGTTTGTTTATATCTAGCTATCTATATATTTCTCAAACCATCGTATGTGTGTTTGCCTGTCTGTATGTGTGTTCCCTGTGTCTAGGGGCAATCGCATTGGACCTTTGGCCCGTCACTCCGCCTCAGGCCAATCCGCCTCAGGCCAATGAGATTGCTCCCTTGGCCCGCCCGCCCCCGCACACCTCTCATTGGCACCGACACCACTGCCTCAGGCCAATGACATAGCTCCCTTGGCCCCACGCCCGCCCCCGCACACCTCTCATTGGCCTGCGGCCAACACATCGACCCCACTACCACACTCTCCCAGCCCTCACTGAGCTTTGGGAACGCTTCACAGCACCTAACCCTCACTGCTCTGGGAACGCTTCACAGCTCTTACCTCTTAACCCACAAAACCCTCACCGCCTGATACCACCAAAAGAACTGCGGAATCAGGTAGAGACTCTTAGCTATATATATATTGTTTTCACCACTGCAACACTACCCACCCTCACACAACACCGCACGATCACCTACACACGGAGCGGACACCGACGGCCACCACCTCTTAACAACCACCCCCCCACTCATCCCCCCACCAATGCAGACCACGACCGCACGCCAGACCTCTCCCGGTACCGCAGCCCCTCTACCACCCGCACACACTCCTGCCTAACCTGCCAACACCCCTCCCCTTCACCTCAACACAACGCCGGAACGCACGTTCCCCGCAAAAACACCACACCCCCAGCAAACATACACACTCTGCTACTCACTCACCGCCACATTACCTGATCGCCACCGGACAATGCCCACATCTCCTCTACTAGCACGCAACACACTCCCCCCCTCCGGAGGCCGCAACAACACCCTCAGCTAGCCCGCAAGCCCCCCCTCCCCCAGACTCCAGTAGCCCGCAACACACTGCTACTCACTTTCACCGACACCACCGGACAACACAGTCCCCCCTCTGGAGCCCACAACACACCCTCCTCTAGCACGCAACCCCCCCCCCCAACACACACATGCTCCTGTGAGAAAATGGTGCTCCACCTCTCTGATGTCCACCCCCTTACCTCATGGCGCCTTCACACTCCCTCTGCCTTCCCGCCCGCTCCGGCCGCCTTCACGCCCGATACATCTGTCCCCATCATCATCACCACGCTCCCCGATTAAAATGTCCGCCTTCCTGGCTGCTCCGCGCTCAGCAGTCTCTGCCAAAATGGCTGCCTCCCACCCGCTCCGCGCTCAGCAGGCCGCTGTGTCGGAAAATGGACGCCTTCACGATACACAATCGACATCCCTCCGTCTTCCCGCCTGATCCGCAGGCCGCTTACTGTCTGCACCACGGCAGCACGAGGGGAGGGGGCCCTGCGACGTCGCACTGGTCTGAACACTGGCGCCGCCTTTCCTACCCCCAAACCCCCCTCCTCTCTCCACCGGCACTAACCTCCAAAGGTGGAGAGGGGGGGGGGGAACACGCGCAGGGGACAGGGGGGGGTGGAAACACCGCAAGGGACGGGGGGAGCAAGCACCGGGGACAGGGGGGGGAACTGATTGCCTGGGACGGGAAGGGGGAACTCAAACCCACCTAACATTCACACACACCCACCCACCCTCCCCCCCAAAAAAAATCACACCCACCCCCCCAAGATTTACCCTCCCAAGATTCAGGCCCCCCACACACACAGCTAAGATTCACCCCCCCCCCCACACCCAGCCACCCAGAATTCACAACCCCCACCCACCATTCACCCACCCCCCACCTTCCATTCATCCCCCCACCCACCCAAAATTCACCCCTCACAAACCCAAAATTCACCCCCCCCTCACCCACCCACCAAAAATTCACCCCCCCCAAGCACCCACCCAAGATTCTCCCCCCACCACCCACCCAAGATTCACCAACCCAAGATTTACCCCCCTCCCCCCCCCCCCCACAAAACAATTATTAGAGATTCACATCCCGGGCAACGCCAGGTCTCTCAGCTAGTATATATGTGTGTGTGTGTGTGTGTGTGTGTGTGTGTGTGTGTGTGTGTGTGTGTGTGTGTGTGTGTGTGTGTGTGTGTGTGTGTGTGTGTATATATACACACACACACACACACACGTTATTGTGGGTAAAAAAAGTGACAAAAACCCACCACAGTAAAGCATTTACTAGCAAATGGAAATATTACTGTATGCTCATTTGCATGTCTTAGACAGGTCTGCAACCCGCCTTTCACCATTATCCCCTAGCACACAGTGCTTCCACTGCAGCAAGGTATTCTGGGAAATGACATGCAAATGAGCACACAATGCCACCTTTTGCTTCAAAACCATATGACATGGTCCCCTATAAGCTCATGCGTGCTGCATTTCACAGCTTTTGAGCACAGCCTGGGTTATGATGCATAGCCAGTAAACCCACCCACAGACAGACTGTTTTGACCTTAATGGGTCTCATCAGTGAGGGGGAAGCACTGTGTGCTGGGGGATAATGGTGAAAGACAGGGTTGCAGACCTGTCTAAGACATGCAACACAAGGAAATAATAAATACCACCACACAAAATATATTATATTAGTATGGTGTTACATATCAACATTTTGATCACCAGAGGGGCCATTATGAGCTCAACTCCCTCACTCTCTGGAGACCAACATGTTTTACATGATGTTGCTATTATGTATATTCTATGATATTGCTGTGTGTGCTGGTATTTATTCCATGTCTTTATTACATGCAACTAGATCTGAACCATTTGAAAATATTTCTCTTTTTGAGTGTGGTCCCCATTTTGTGAATTCTTGACTATTAGTAGCCATATATATAACCAGCCGGAGTACTGTGCTGCTAGCATATATACACTCGTCATTGGTATCATGGAGATGCTATGGAAATATGTTATAGTAACAATGAAACAGGATTTATGGTCCATCAGGACTGTACTTCATTCCATCTGGTCTCCATGGCTATGACATCAGAAATCAATTTTTTTATCAACATAATATTTCTACAAGGTTCAAGGACCCGAGTCCTAAGTGAGGGTTTTATGGTTGTACAACCTTGTGATGAAATACTTCTATTGTGCACTGAAGTTTGACGTTGGGAATGAGTGAGACCCATTTCAAATGTGTGAGAACTGACACTGCTGTCTCAACAGATCAGGTCTTATGATCGTTTTAATATTGCGGCGTCTCTGATGATGTCATCTCAGAAGATGCCACTTTTTAACTAACATATTTTTATGCTGCTGCAGTGGTCCCTACCTTTCCTTGTTGGGAAGTATTTTCCAGGAGACAGCAGTATGTTTGGTAGTGTTAAATAAACACTTTTTATACTTATAAGAGAAAATGGTTGTACTGCCTATGCCAGTGGTTTTCAACCTTTTTTTGGTTAAGGGACCCTAGGATTAGGTTATGAAATTCTGGACAACCACAACCCTCTCCCACCTCCGTCTCTCCGTCTCTCTCCCCCCTTCAATTCTCTCTCTCTCTCTCTCTCCCCCCCCCCTTATTTTTCCCCCTTACACTCCCTCCCTCTCTTTTCCCTCCTTAAACTCTCCCCGCTCCCCTCTTTCACTATCTCCTCGTCTCTCTTCCCACCTCCCCCCATACACAATAACCTTCCATACACCCAATAGCCCCCCTCCATAACACACAATAGCCACCCCCACACCCCATCCATGTAACACACACACATGCACCTCTTACCTTGGGGCTTGCTGTGCTGTGCCGGTCAGCAGCTCCCTCCTCCTGCCGGTCAGAAGTTGGATGCAACTTCCATTGCTGACAGGACGGAGAGGAGGGATAGCAGTGATCGGCTGGTTGGGTTGCTGCTTGTGGGGTGCTGCCCGACCTGGGACAGTTGGGACAGTTGTCCCAGCTCTCCCACACTGATGGCCGCAGAACCCCTGAGGAGTGCCTGCGGAACCCCCATTGAAAATCTCTGGCCTATACATACAAGAAGCTTTGGGGGGTTGGAACTGTTTATTTCTGTTTTGGTAATTTTAGGATCTTTCAGTTCTCAAGATATCTGGACATATAAGCATCAAGCATACTTGCCCAGTGGATACTAAGTGGCCACCTTGCTCAGCCAGCCAATAACATTATTTGACGATAACGTTGCTGATTTTTACGTGCCCTTGTTGCCACGTGTTTTCTTTTGTGCGTCAGAAATCATCATGAAAAACTGCAGTATATTGTAATTATCACAGAAACCAGGAGGTCCCCAGAGGTCGGGGGATTGTGGATCCATGGACACCCCAGTAAGGTCATATGGGGATTATTGCTTTAAGTGCAAACATGTTTTGTAGCAATGCATTCAGCTCTTGAAATGTTGCTCCAGGACAAGAAGTGCTTCACCGGAAGTCATACTGTATATCAAAGATACTTTGGTAACAGTGTAATTCCCAACGATAGTGTCATTTAGTGCTATTTTTTTCTGTCCCACAATTCTTTGATAAATGCCTCTGTGACTGAGCGGCCTGTAGGCGAGGTCAGATATGAGTCCACACATGCACTTTTGGGTAAACCATAATATTTGAGTGGTTTTATTTGCCACAAAAACAACAAACATTGGGGATACTGCCCCTTTAAGGCAAAACAAATCCTAAAACAAACACCTATTCTCTTTTAGGGAAACTAAATAAACATTACTCCGGCCCTTTCTAACTGGGCCGCCAGTTAAGCGGGTTACCAACCCCAAAACATATAACACAGTACCAAGACCAGAGAACAATATAGAAAGTCTTATCTGTGTGTTCTGGTCCGGCATCTCCGATTTCTCTAGGGACTTTTACTCCCAGTAAGTCTTTTGCCCTATTTATTTACAGGCTTCTCTGCTGTGTGGGGCTTTGGGTTCCCCACTATTGCCAGGCAAACCCCTCTGGTCAACAAGCCTGGATCCCTGCGGGCGGGAGCTCTGTTGTCTGTGTTCCTCTAACAGACTCCAACAGGGACACCGACAACAGCTACTTCCTGCTTTTTATCCCCTGCTCAATCTGGTGTTTCACTTCCCACTTGCATGAAACCCGACACCAGTGCAGTTTCCCGTCCTGTAAATGGTGTTTAACTCCTTGACTCCCTTACAGCCTCTTTATAACATTATCACAAAGCATGCATTACAAGGTATTCAGGGTTTCCTCAATGTAAATAAAATGAGCGCTTCCAAGCACAATCATTTGTGATGTGTGTGAGTGCATGTGTGCAAGTGCCTATCTGAGGATAACAGAATGTAAATAGAGAAAAGAAATCCCTTAATAGCGAAGTAATAATGAAGTATTACTAAATGTTAAAACTTAATGTTTATTACTAGGCATAACTAAAATAATTACACCAATAACATAAAACAAAACAAATACAGGTGCTCTTAAATACAGTGAGTTTAAAAGGGTGTTCGTTTAGTAATACTTAATTATTACTTCGGTAGTATTGCACCATTAAAGCTGCAGTTCAGTCAATATCCTGTATGTGTGTTTTTTTTTTAATAAATCAGTTCTGTAGTAAGAAAAAATACTTTTAGCATTTTCTGTTTTAAAAAAAACAACTTTGAAAGACCAATTTTCTTGTATTCTATTTTAACAGCCATTTGCTAAGGCACTGCCCCTTCATGTCCTGTCACAAGCCCTGGCACACCCCTTTGTCAGCCCTGCCCTCCCTCTAGCACATGTCAGTGCAGGAGTGCTCATGAATATTCATGAGCTTCCACTGAGAGACAGAAGCAGAAGAAAAACAGATCCCTTCACTAATTATGTCACCAAATTTCGCCTATCAATACATGGAGAACGAATTGACTTGCAGCTATGCAGTTCTTTAGGTAATTAGAGATTGCACACATGAAACTATTAAAGTAAAAAAAAAAAAAAAGACTGAACTGCAGCTTTAAGTGATTTATTTTCTCTATGCATATTCTGTTGTCCTCAGATATTCAGATATGTTATTCTCATAACATCCCTGGTTGCACACCCCTCTGCACACAGCACGTTTTGCGTTCGAGCGAGGTCTCTCTGTATCTGCCCGATGCATCTGCTTAAATGGGCTCCATGTGAATGGATATTCCAGGCAAAAGGTGACACAGTGTGTGCTCATTTGCATGTCATTTCCCAGAATCCCTTGCTGCAGTGGGAGCACTGTATGCTAGGTGATGATGGTTGAAAGGCAGGGGTGCAGGCCTGTCTATGACATGTGAATGTGCTCACAAGTGATATTCTTTATTGGCTATATGCTAACGGTGGAGGTTTTCTGTCGCCTTTTTCACCCACCATAACTTAAAATGTAATGGTATGTCCTGTATATCTGAGGAAATCGGACCATGACAACATAGGAACCCTTCAGTGGCGCAGTGCCATGATGTCTGAGACCATCTGTCAACAACATGTTCAAATTATGTCTACCTGTATCCTAATCAACAAATATTAG
This sequence comes from Ascaphus truei, assembly GCF_040206685.1. Taxonomy (NCBI): domain Eukaryota; kingdom Metazoa; phylum Chordata; class Amphibia; order Anura; family Ascaphidae; genus Ascaphus; species Ascaphus truei. The sequence continues at coordinate 287,990,933 of NC_134487.1, forward strand.
AGTGTAAGCTCTGCACGGCAGATATTGACAGTGTCTCCAAATTAACTGCCCAACTCTATCAATATGAATTCCATTCTGTTGTTTTCTCTATGGTTAACTGTTTTTAGAATGTTTTGTTAAGTATGTAATGGTTGAATTTTACAGAATTTTACTTTTAATCCTTTAAAAGTGTAATTTAAAAAATATATTTTAAAATACAAAAAAATCTTTTAAGGCATCAATTATCTACCGTAACCTATTAGGGACACATTATTTGTTGCATCAGTGCAAGATAGAAGAGCTTCCTCTAGCATTAATCATGTGCATTGATAATATTACCAATAAAATGTGTGTATTTATGGCTTTATTTGTATATATTTATATACGCACACAGAATAGAAATGGAGCTAAATCCCCCCTAACTAGATGATCATTAGCAGATCAATTATCAAACTTCCAGATGATTGTGAAATGTTGGTGGAACTCCAACCCTCTTCCCCCCCTTACATTCTCCCCCCTCACACTTTTCCCCATTACACTCTCCCCCCTCTCTTCCTCTCTTACACTCTAACCACCTCTCATCCCCCCTTACTCTCCCCCCTCCACCCCCTCTATCTCCCCCCTTACATTCTCCCCCCTCTCTTCCCACCTGTGTCCCCCCCTTACACTGTCCCCACCACTCTTCCCCCTTACACTCTCTCCCCTCTCTCTTCCCCCTTACACTCTCCCCCCTCTCTCTTCCCCCTTACACTCTCCCCCCTCTCACACTCTCCCCCTCTCTTCCCCCCTTACACTCTCCCCCTCTCTTCTACCCCTTACATTCTTTCCCCCTCTCTTCTCCCCCTTACACATTTCCCTCCTCTCATCCCCCCTTACACTCTTCCCCCTCTCATGCCCCCTTACACTCTTCCCCCTCTCATCCCCCCTCTCTTCTACCCCTTACACTCTTTCCCCCTCTCTTCTCTCCCTTACACTATTTCCCCCTCTTTCCCCTTACACTCTTCCTCCCTCTCATCCCCCCTTACACTCTTCCCCCCCCTTACACTCTTCCCTCCTTACACTCCCCCCCCCTTCTCTTCCCCCTTACATTCTCCCCCCTATCACACTATCCTGGCTTACGGCACCGATAGGAGCAGTGCAGGGTCACGGCAATGTGGGGAGCTGCCCTGCCGCCGGGCCTGGAACAGCTGGGAGAGTTGTCCCAGCTCTCCCCCTCTGGGTACTCGCGAATCCCCAGTGAAAAATGACTGCTCTAATCACTTGTCTTTGTTTTTTACTCTCTATAGTCGGAAGTGTCCTGGATCCCAAACAAACACTACTCAGGTATATACGGGCTGATGAAACTAGTGCTGACCAAGACCCTGCCCTCCAACCTGGAACGGGTCATCGTCCTGGACACTGACATCACCTTCGCCACCGACATTGCTGAGCTCTGGGCTGTCTTTCACAAGTTCAAAGGTCAGAACCTAAATTCTCTTTTTTTCTGCTTGAATGATTTAATCTTTGACTCGTGTGCTTCAACATACAGTATATGTGTGTTTCTATCTCTCTGATTGTCTATCTACAGTATATCAATCCCCCACCCCCACGGCAAATTCCCTACGTGCAGGTATATGTTTATATACGTGTGTATATCTATCTAGCTATATGTGTGTATATCTACATGTCTATAGATACCCATAGGTGTATGTGTGCACCATGATCCAGAGGATCGATGGATACCTATAAATATATATGCATGTACACACTGAGTTCAGGGAAAAAAGGACCCCTTTAGTTTTTCATCATATATACACACATTTCTCGCTCAATCCCCATGAAAATGTGCACAATTGTATGTTTGTTATGTAGATTAACACTATAAAAGAAGCACAATGTAGACAATTAACTGATGTTAATTAAATTAATGTACTGTATAATGTCAGCAAGTGCCAGGTACACTGCGGTAGGTTCATGTTCATTAAAACGAGAAATAGGAGTTTTTCCTTTGTAGCTCGTGAATGTGTTAAACTGTTCTAATCTAGTCTGAAACACTAAAATTACTATAAAGTTTGAGTTCAAAGTGTGGTTCATAGTGTGTGTTCAAAATGTCCTCGTTCTGCTGAAACGTGCGCCCGACGACGAGAGCGCCGCTGCCTGATTGCATAATGGATAACGCGTTGATCCAGCTGCTCGCACTCTTGAATGATATGTTGTTTTGCGAATCTGTTTTTTCCGTCCTCCTAGCGGCCGTCCTTCATCAGGAAACATTTTATGTCAGCGTTTTGGACCGTAATTCTCGCTCTGTCTCACGCACTTTATAACGTGCTTATTTTCTGCGCTAAACACCATTTTGTAACTATGCACTTGATGAGGTCATCACGCCGTCACCAATTCCAAAGAATATTTCTTAGATTATCAAATCATTCTTAAATGTCATAACCTACTGTGACAGAACTCTAATTGCTCACATTTTCATGAATATTGAGTGTTTTGTCTGCAAGATATGACGAAAAATTATAGGGGTCCCGTTTTTTCTGAACACTGTGTGTGTGTGTGGTATGGTGTGTGTATATATATATATATATATATATATATATACAGCTAAACCCCGTTATAACGCGGGTCTCGGGGTCCACCCCAAGACCACCGCGTTACTAACGGGGTCGCGAGAAAAAAAAATGGCCGCCGCGCTTTAGCGCATATTCATCCCGCGGGACAGGAGATGGGAGCGGGCATGTCCCTCCGCTCCCCGCTTCCCCCTGTCACCGCGGGACAGGCCGCGGGGCAGGAGATGGGAGCGGGGATGTCTCTCCTGTCCCCGCTTCCCCCTGTCACCTCGGAACAGGCCGCGGGGCAGGAGATGGGAGCGGGGATGTCCCTCCTGTCCCCGCTTCCCCCTGTCACCTCGGGACAGGCCGCGGGGCAGGAGATGGGAGCGGGGATGTCCCTCCTGTCCCCGCTTCACCCTGTCACCGCGGGACAGGCCGCGGGGCAGGAGATGGGAGCGGGGATGTCCCTCCTGTCCCCGCTTCCCCCTGTCACCTCGGGACAGGCCGCGGGGCAGGAGATGGGAGCGGGGATGTCCCTCCTGTCCCCGCTTCACCCTGTCACCGCGGGACAGGCCGCGGGGCAGGAGATGGGAGTGGGGATGTCCCTCAGGTCGCCGCTTACCTCAGAACCATGCTGCCTGCATGGAGGTTGTAGCGGGGGGTTTCTTCTCCCCACCGCTGTCCCCGGTGCTCCCGCTGCCTGCGCGGGAGGAGGGGGGGGGAGCGGGTGGTGGTGCTGGTCGCGGCCCGTCTGTGTAGAGTGAGAGAGTGTGTGTGTATGTATATATGGGAGAGAAAGTGTGTGTGTGTATATGGGTGTGTGAGTGTGGGTAAGTGTCTGTGAGTGTGTGTAAGTGTCTGAGTGTGTGTGTAAGTGTGTGTAAGTGTGTGTGAGTGTGTGTGAGTGTCTGTGAGTGTGTAAGTGTGTGTGAGTGTGTGTGAGTGTGTGTGAGTGTCTGTGAGTGTCTGTGAGTGTCTAAGTGTGTGTAAGTGTGTGTGAGTGTGTGTGAGTGTCTGTGAGTGTGTAAGTGTGTGTGAGTGTGTGTGAGTGTGTGTGAGTGTCTGTGAGTGTCTAAGTGTGTGTAAGTGTGTGTGAGTGTCTGTGAGTGTGTAAGTGTGTGTGAGTGTGTGTGAGTGTGTGTGAGTGTCTGTGAGTGTCTAAGTGTGTGTAAGTGTGTGTAAGTGTGTGTGAGTGTGTGTGAGTGTCTAAGTGTGTGTAAGTGTGTGTGTGTGTGTGTGTGTGTGAGTGTGTGTGAGTGTCTGTAAGTGTGCGTGAGTGTGCGTAAGTGTGTGTGAGTGTGCGTGAGTGTGGTCAGTGTGTGTGCAGTGTGTCAGTGTGAGCAATGAGCAGTGTGTGTGCAGTGTGCAGTGTGTGTGCAGTGTGGCAGTGAGCAATGAGCAGTGTGTGTGCAGTGAGTGTGTGCAGTGTGTCAGTGTGAGCAATGAGCAGTGTGTGTGCAGTGTGCAGTGTGTGTGCAGTGTGGCAGTGAGCAATGAGCAGTGTGTGTGCAGTGAGTGTGTGCAGTGTGTCAGTGTGAGCAATGAGCAGTGTGTGTGCAGTGTGCAGTGTGTGTGCAGTGTGGCAGTGTGAGCAATGAGCAGTGTGTGTGCAGTGAGTGTGTGCAGTGTGCAAAAAAAAAAATGTAAAAAAAAATTTTTCAAAAAATTTTTTTTTTTTTTTTTTTTTTTTTAAAAAACGGGAGCCACGGGAAAACCGCGTTATAACCGAATCGCGGTATAACGAGGCGCGTTATAACGGGGTTTAGCTGTATATATATATATATATACATACATACATACATACATACATACATACATACATATAAATAAACAAATGCCATATATGATTGCATATATAAAACAACCATTTTTAACATCCTGGCTTTTCCCACTAGCATTCTGTTTTATCCAGAGATGGCTCCAGCAATGATTAGACCTGTCTGTAACATTCTGCAGCCATATATTATAATAACAAAGAGACAGCAAGGATTTATGGCCCACCAGGGATGTCGTTCAACCCACCAGGTTTCCATGGAAATTGAGTTAGAAATAATTTTTTTTTTTTTTTTGCAAACATGATGTTACCACAAGGTTTGAAGGACTCAAGTGAGGGTGATTTGGGGAATCTGGACATAAAATATGGAATATTTATAACTTGTTAGGCTGAGTCCATAGTGACTTCAGCTGTGCGAAGGCGCGCTGAGGGAAAGCGGGTGCTTTCCCTGGCCTTAGTTCGCGCGCCGTCCGGGGGCGTGTCGGGGGGGGCGGGCCAGTGACGTCACGGAGCTGGTTCACCTTCATTGGGCAAACCGCTCACGTGACCAGACCTGCACTCCCGTGTGCGCTCAAACTAGAATTTTTTTTACGACCTACGCCTCCACACGCCTGCACAAGCCCCTGCTAAAGCCGCTCTCATTGCAGCTGCAGGGGCTCACTGACAAGCGTCAGCACGGGTCAGCGCCGAAGCACTGACCATGGACTCAGCCTAAGAGAGAGGCTGCACTGCAGCATTAGAGACCGCTGATGCTGGGAATAGGTGAAGCTGCCTTCCATTGAGACTCGGCGGAATGAGTGAGACTTCATCAACAGACCAACCCTCCTGGTCCTGGCACGTCAGGTCATGATAAGAGTGACATGTGTCTGATGTCCTGCCTGGTTCTACAACCTGTTTGGCTGCAAAGGGCGTACAGAACTTTCTAGAGCAGGAGTGGCCAACTCCAGTCCTCAAGGGCCACCAGCTATCCCTGTTTCAGCACAGGTCGCTCAATCAATGGCTCTGTCGCTGAGCCATTGATTGAGCGGCCTGGGCTGAAACAGGTCTTGGAGGACTTGAGGACTGGAGTTGGCCACCCCTGTCCTAGAGAGACCTGTCTGCATGTAGTCAACCTTAAATGATGCAATTGTAATCTCCCAGTTTTCTTTCCATCTTGTGGCCCTTTTTCTCCTGCCCCAATGGATTATGGGGAGGATCCTTGCAACCCGTTCATGCCAGAACACCAAACAGGAGCAGGAAAGGGTAAGGCAGAAGGGGAGGGGGATATTGTGCATATATAGAATAAAAATATTCAACCCCCTTTTTTAAAATATATTTGTATTTACATTTCTACTTCTGATCTATTTTATAGACGTGAAATGAAACGGCAGCAAATGCATTATATGCTCCAGTCTAGCGGGCGTCCCAGCCGTTGCTTTCTATCTCACACAATGTTGACGTGACTTACAGATAGACTTGCAGATATATAAGAGGCAGTAAAGGTTTTCTGGAAGGTTACATTAAGTGAAACGTATCAATGGCGACACATTTAAAATGCATCAACCAGATTCTGAAAATGAAAAACAGGGACACATAAAAAAATTATTAATACAACAAGTGGCATTACTAAAAAAATAATATTATAGTGATATTTATTTAATAGTGTCACCATTGATGCTGTATTATTCATTCTACCTCTCCCCATTTTCTCTCTCCCTTTCCTTCCCCCATTATCTCTCTCCATCCCTCTTCCCATTCTCTCTCCCCCCCATTCTCTCTCCTATTTTCTCATCCCCCAATTTTCTCTCGCTCTTCCCATCATTCTCTCTCTCCCCTCCCCCCAAGTCTCTGTCTCTCCCTTCCCTCCCCATTCTCTCTCTCCCTTCCTCCCCCATTCTCTCTCTCCCTTCCCTCCCCCATTCTCTCTCTCCCTTCCCTCCCCCATTCTAACTCTCCCTTCCCTCCCCCATTCTCCCTCTCCCTTCCCACCCCTCATTCTCTCCTTTTGTCCCCCTTCCCACCCATTCTCTCCCTTCCTTCCCACCTCCCATTCTCCCCATTCCCTCCCACCATTCTCTCACTCTCTCTCTCGTCCTCCGCTCCTCCATTCTCTCTCTCTCATTCCCCTCATCTATTCTCTCTTCCCCCATTCTCTCTCTCCCCCCCATTCTATCACCCCTCCCTCCTCCATTCTCTCTACTGCTCCAATTCTCTCTCTGACCTGCACAGACACACAGCCACTGACCTGAACAGACACAGACAGAACAACACAGACACACAGCTACTGACCTGCACAGACACACACAGCCACTGACCAGCACACACTGACCTGCACAGACACACACAGCCACTGACCAGCACACACTGACCTGCACAGACAGGCCTGCACAGACACCCAGCCACTGACCTGCACACACACACACACACACACACACAGCCACAGACCTGCACATACTGACCTGCACAGACACTCACACAGCCACTGACCTGCACACACACACACACACACACACAAAGCCACAGACCTGCACACACTGACCTGCACAGACACTCACACAGCCACTGACCTGCACAGACACACACACACATACAGTACCATACACAAAGACTGACCATCACACACACACACACACACACAAGCTCTGAGGAGCAGCCATGCCGAAACCGGGACATTTGAAATATTTTCACAAAATTGTCGGGACACCGGGACATATTCAGTAATCCGGGACTGTCACGGATAAACCGGGACATCTGGTCACCCTAATCAATCACCTTCACTTAGAAGGAGTAATTCATGCAATATGCTACACCCGTGTTTTTTTTTTTTATTAAATCCTTTCTGTAGTATTAGATACTTTTTTTACATTCAACGTAATGCTATTTTTAATGAGTTTTAAAATACTGCTATTTTTTTTATTTCTAGAGCAGGGGAGCGCAATCTATTTCCCCTGCGCCCCCCTGCCGGCTGTCCTCCTGTCCGCGCGCCCCGCTCCCTTCCTCCTCCTTACCGTGGTTCCGGTGACGCCGCGTGGCCATGGCGACGCATCTCCAGATGAACCACGGTAAGCGAGATTTACAGAGGCCTTCGCCGCTTCCCCGGCACTTCATTTAAGTGCCTTCGGGACGTGCGCGGGTCTCTGTAAACCCCGCGCCCCCCGCAGTTAATCTCAGGGGGTGCCCCCCACTACCCCAGTTTGCACACCGTTCTAGAGCACACCTCCCCAGCAGTGCAAGATCTTTGTAACATTTTCCTGCTTGTGATCATTTGTTGCCAATTTTCCCAGCCATTTCAGCTGCAAACTGTAACAGTAGATAATGTTACATCTACTATATATTTCTGAAATGTCTGTATGTTTGTCTGCATGCCCTGTGTCCCTAGGGCCAATCGCATTGCACCTTTGGCCTGTCACTCCACCTCAACACTGTCCCACCCCTCACCACACTGTCCCACCCCTCACTGACTCTCATTGGCCTTCGGCCAACACCACTGCCACACTGTCCCACCCCTCACCCCACTGTCCCACCCCTCACTGACTCACTCCACTGCCACACTGTCCCACCCCTCACCCCACTGTCCCACCCCTCAGTGACCTTTGGGAACGCTTCTAAGCACCTAACACTCACTGCTCACACTGCCTCTTACAAACACCCCCCTCCACCACCACCCCCCCCCCCCAACCTCATGCACCCCCCTCCACCACCACCCCCCTCAACCTCATGCACCCCCCTCCACCACCACCCCCCCAACCTCATGCACCCCCCTCCACCACCAACCCCCTCCACCACCACCCCCCTCAACCTCATGCACCCCCCTCCACCACCACCCCCCCAACCTCATGCACCCCCCCAACCTCATGCACCCCCTCCACCACCACCCCCCTCCACCACCACCCCCCCAACCTCATGCACCCCCCTCCACCACCACCCCCCTCAACCTCATGCACCCCCCTCCACCTCATGCACCCCCCTCCACCACCACCCCCCCCCAACCTCATGCACCCCCTCCACCACCACCCCCCCCCAACCTCATGCACACTACGAACGCACGCCACAGCTCTCCCGCTACTGCAGCCCATCAACCCCCCCTCACCCAAACATACAAACATACACGATGCTCCATCACCCCCCCCCCCCCTCACACGAACAGCAAACGCACGCTGCTGAACATACAACGCACGATGCTGCTCCGGAGCCTCTCACCCCCCCTCCTCACCCTCTGTCCGGCCGCCCCCACCCCCCCATCACGTGCGCCGCCCTGCACCGGCTCCGGACGGGAAGCGCGGCCCTCCTACCCCAGCCGCTCCCTTACCTCCCCGGCGCTACTTCCCGCTCAGGTAAGGCACTGCGCGTCCCGCCTCAGGCCCACTCGCGCCTCAGGCCCACCCGCGCAGCCTCGCGCCTCAGGCCCACCCGCGCAGCCTCGCGTCTCAGGCCCACACAGGGCGCTTCCTGCACGCGCCTCACTCAGCCGGACGGCACATCGGGGGACCAAGCGGCCGCCGGGGGGGGGGGGGGGAGCGCGAGTCACGGGGAACGGGGGGGGGGGGGGGCACCAGCCGAACCAGCAGGGGAGGGGGGGGGACATGCACATACATTAATTATCACAATACACATATGCCCACTGCTCTCCACCCCACCCACACTCCCCTTCCCCCCCACACTCCCCTCCCCCCCCACACTCCCCTTCCCCCCCACACTCCCCTTCCCCCCCACACTCCCCTTCCCCCCCACACACCCCTTCCCCCCCCACTCCCCTTCTCCCCCCCGCTCCCCTTCTCCTCCCCCCGCTCCCCTTCTCCTCCCCCCCGCTCCCCTTCTCCCCCCCCTTCTCCCCCCCCATTCCCCTTCTCCCCCCCCCGCTCCCCTGCTTCCCCCCGCCGCTCCCCTTCTTCCCCCCCCGCTCCCCTTCTTCCCCCCCGCTCCCCTTCTTCCCCCCCCCCCGCTCCCCTTCTTCCCCCCTTCTCCCCCCCCATTCCCCTTCTCCCCCCCCCCGCTCCCCTTCTTCCCCCCCCCGCTCCCCTTCTTCCCCCCGCCGCTCCCCTTCTTCCCCCCCCGCTCCCCTTCTTCCCCCCCGCTCCCCTTCTTCCCCCCCGCTCCCCTTCTTCCCCCCCGCTCCCCTTCTTCCCCCCCGCTCCCCTTCTTCCCCCCCCGCTCCCCTTCTTCCCCCCCCCCGCTCCCCTTCTTCCCCCCCCCCCGCTCCCCTTCTTCCCCCCCCCCCCGCTCCCCTTCCCCCCCCGCTCCCCTTCCCCCCCCCGCTCCCCTTCCCCCCCCCCGCTCCCCTTCCCCCCCCGCTCCCCTTCCCCCCCCGCTCCCCTTCCCCCCCCGCTCCCTTCCCCCCCCGCTCCCTTCCCCCCCCCCGCTCCCCTTCCCCCCCCCCGCTCCCCTTCCCCCCCGTCCCTTCCCCCCGCTCCCCTTCCTCCCCCGCTCCCCTTCCTCCCCCCCCGCTCCCCTTCCTCCCCCGCTCCCCTTCCTCCCCCCCGCTCCCCCTCCCCCCCCCGCTCCCCTCCCCCCCCCCCCGCTCCCCTTCCTCCCCCCGCTCCCCCCCTCCCCCACTCCCCTTCCTCCCCCCACTCCCCTCCCCCCCCCCGCCCCCCCCCCCCCCTCCGCTCCCTCCCCCCCCCCGCTCCCCTCCCCCCCGCTCCCCTTCCTCCCCCCGCTCCCCTTCCCCCCCCCCCCCGCTCCCCTTCCCCCCCCCCCGCTCCCCTTCCCCCCCGCGCTCCCCTTCCCCCCCACCCCCCGCTCCCCTTCCCCCCACCCCCCCCACCCCCCCGCTCCCCTTCCCCCCCACCCCCCCGCTCCCCTTCCCCCCCCGCTCCCCTTCCCCCCCACCCCCCCGCTCCCCTTCCCCCCCACCCCCCCGCTCCCCTTCCCCCCCACCCCCCCGCTCCCTTTCCCCCCACCCCCCCGCTCCCCTTCCCCCCACCCCCCCGCTCCCCTTCCCCCCCACCCGCTCCCCTTCTCCCCCCTCCCCCCCGCTCCCCCCCCCTCCTCCTCCGCTTCCCCCCCCCTCCTCCTCCCCTTCCCCCCCCCTCCTCCTCTGCTTCCCCCCCCCTCCTCCTCCCCTTCCCCCCCCCCTCCTCCCCTTCCCCCCCTCCCCCCCCTTCCCCCCCCTCCCCCCTTCTCCCCCCCCTTCCCCCCCTCCCCTTCCCCTCCTCCCCTTCCCCCCCCTCCTCCCCTTCCCCCCCCTCCTCCTCCCCTTCCCCCCCTCCTCCCTTCCCCTCCCCCTCCTCCCCTTCCCCTCCCCCCTCCTCCCCTTCCCCCCCTCCTCCACCCCTTCCCACCACCCTTCGCCTTCCCCCCCTCCTCCACCCCTTCCCACCACCCTTCGCCTTCCTGCCCGCCTTCCTGCCTTCCCGCCTCTGCCTTTCACCCGCCCTTACTCCGCCCGCCTCTGCCTTTCACCCACCGCCTCACAGCCGCTGCATGCACTCAACAGACACCCGCCACACTCGACACATACCTGCCGCCACACACACCTGCTGTCTCCCGCCCCTACGCACCGACATCACTGACCCACCGCCTCACACCCTAGCAGGACCCCCACTCACAGACAGCACTCACAACCCACGCGCACCTGCCGCCTCACACCCTAGCAGGACCCCCACTCACAGACAGCACTCACAACCCATGTGCCACCCGCCGCCTCACACCCTAGCAGGACCCCCACTCACAGACAGCACTCACAACCCACGCGCCACCTGCCGCCTCACACCCTAGCAGGACCCCCACTCACAGACAGCACTCACAACCCACGTGCCACCTGCCGCCTCACACCCTAGCAGGATCCCCACTCACAGACAGCACTCACAACCCACGCGCCACCTGCCGCCTCACACCCTAGCAGGACCCCCACTCACAGACAGCACTCACAACCCACGCGCCACCTGCCGCCTCACACCCTAGCAGGACACACGCCTCACATTTTTACATCTGTTATGTCACCAAAATATACATTGTACTGTGGTGTGTTTACAATAAACCATTTTTATACAAACATCGTATTACATTTTATTCCATCTTTTCTTTTCAACATTATTATCCAACCTTTACAACAAATACTCACCTATTGTTCCACGATTTATAAATAATACTACCTATACGCATTTACATCCCGGGCAACGCCGGGTCTCTCAGCTAGTTCATAATATAAGAATACATTGTAGCTGCTGAGTTACACTGACTGATGGATTGATTGAAACTGAAAGGCGTTAAGTGAACCCTGGGAAGCAGGATCTTTGCTGATTGATCACCGGAGAACTAATCAATCAGCAGCTTAGGTCATTCGTTTTCAATAAAGGTAATCAAAGGCTGCATTAATGAAAACACAAATATATACATTTGTTTTTTAAATGTCCTGGGATTGCCTCTAACAGAATACTGTGACTGGCCCACTTTAGGAGAAGCTAAATGTGTAACCCTTTTGCTGCCAGAGAGGCCAGCAACACAGCAAACGGGTTTTCAGGGCTATCCGAGGCAGCATTACAGCTTGAATCATGTCTGAGATATTGAACTATATTGTAGCCCCACAAATCCAAAGCCATCACTTTGACTTAAAAGACTTCAAGCTGCCTAGTGATGCTTAAATGTTAGCAGGCGCTCAAGTTCAAAACACATGTTGAATGGGCCAGTTCTCCTGCTCGTGAAATTGTTACATGCTTTGTAGCAATCATGTGTGGGTAAAGGTCAACACCTTTTACTATTAGTGTTATCAGCTGCTCTTTGGATGTAAAGGGCAAGGGCTGACACCTCATAATGAGGCGTAAAGAGAACGCGCCTGTGCCAAAGGCTGTCAGCTTCACATCATCCCTTTCCTTACAAGTGCCCTCCACATCCCCCACCCCTGCTGATGCTGCCCAACATTTGGCTTAAAGCTGCAGTCCAAGCAATATCCTACGTGGTTTTTGTTATTTTTAATAAATCATTTCTGTACAGTACTATGAAAAAATACTCGTAGCATTGTTTTTTAAACAACTCTAAATTACATTTTTAATGTAACAAGCATTTTTTGTTTCTATAGCAACCATTTACAATGTAACATCCACTTCCTCTTCTGAAACAGGCTCTGGCACACCCCTTTTTGAGCCCTACCCTCTCTCTAGCAGTGCACCAATTGTATCTAGTGACTGCCCTGGTCACATTAAACAGCAACTTGGACTGCTGCTTTAAAATACACTGGCAACCCTATTGCTGCCAGAGAGCCATGTTGATACCGTTCCGAAGTCAGGTAATAAGAGACGAGCACTCAAGAGAACTTTGGTAACACAGGTGTATTCAGTGAATAAGGGGTTACATCAAAGACCAACGTTTCGGTCCACCAAACTGGACCTTCCTCAGGGAGATATAATGGCGTGTACAAGTGAATTTAAATGATCGTGTTATGTAATTGTAACACATATCCCCCTCCCCCCCCCCCAATTGCAGATAGGGGCCATGTGGGGAAATCTACATATGTTACCAGTGTGGTGCAATACCTGATAGGCTCACAGGAGGCCTGAACCTCCGCCACTGGGAGCCTGGGGTGTATCCTGGAACGTACTGCTTAGAGCGCCTCCACCTGTGCAGGGATTCTAGTGTGTAGAATAACCCCTTAGACAGGAACCACATACAGTAAGTACTTACACCAGGGTATGGATAAAACAGTTTACTATATGCACTACAACATAACACATCATTACATAACATTGCATTGGGTGCAAGGGGCACCTATCTCCCTTCGTAGGCCATTGGCCTCTCCGCTCCCAATAGTAACCCAACCATACAGTGCCCACATTGATTGGGGTGCTCGGCACCAGTGTCCCAGTGTCCTGGACCCCCACCCAGATTTGTGGCAGCGCTGCTCACATGTGTATGGCTGGTGCATTTATAGATACCTGCCCGGGCATACGTCCGTGCCCAAGTGTAAAGATCTTCGAAAAGTGTCGGACGTAGGAGCAGGAATCCGCCTCCGCGGTGTCCCACCTCCATGTGAGGGGTCTCCCTCGGGGAGCGTCTCACCCACAGAATGTCTCTCACGGTAGAGCCTGTCTGAACCCAGACGCAGGCCGCGATCACCGCGTGCAACTGGCACCGGTGATATCTCATAACACTGGGCACTATAGAAAGCAACCCCCCCTCGCACTGAAGGGGCCTCTCTTGAAGCAGCCAAAGCTAACTGCTGTGGCTGCACTGCAAAGCAATACTGTGACAACTTAACTATCCTGCTCAGCTAAGGTGGCAGCATCCCTCTCTTGGGTCTGTCCCTAGCTGAAGCAACTTACTGGTGACTAAGGGCCATCTGGGGCCTGGGGGGGGGGGGGAGGTAACCTGGCCTAGTATGCAGGTACTAGTGCTCCCTACACACACCCTTCCCCAACCTGCTCCCAGCTCTCAATGACTCTTCCTGTCTGCACACAACAATGTATCCAATTCCCTGCTGCAGAGAATCTGTAAGTCTTAGTGGCTGGAATGCAGCGTGTGATCTGGGTGAAAGTGCAGACCCCAGAGGCTGCTGGGAATTGTAGTCCACTCAGGACCTCTTTAACATTGGGACCGCATGCGCCTACTTCACTGCGCATGGGCGACATTGTATTGGCCGCCGCTACACTCATCTGCGCATACACGAACTTGTAATGGTGGCCACTGCATCGCGCGATCTTCTGCACATGAGCAACCACTAGTGCCAATCTCAATATGGCGGCGCAACTCCTGAAGCTACACTGCGCAGGCGTGAGCTTTCGCGCATGCGCAAACGTGTCCAATATGGCGGCGCCTGTCTGCAGATGCCGCCGGGAGCTCCCAACGACGCGCTCAACCCACGCAGCTCCCCGGCACAGCGCAGGGGTACCCGCTACTCCGCGCAGGTGAGGGGCGCCAGGCGGGACCCTGTTACACAAAATCAATAATCATTGAGTCAAAATGTTTTCAGCATTTTGGGCTTTCTTTACCCCTTAAAGGGTTTAAAAAAATACCAGAAGTATCTTAGTTAACCATGGCCAACATGCCAGCTACACATCGCTCTTCCGAGTATCGCTGGTCTTTGTGGCTGAAAACGAGTTAAAGAAGGCATATAATAATGTTCTGTAATATTACGTTTTTAAAAGAACAAAAAAAGTACATTTTAGTTTTTTTCAGAAGGGAATGAAATAGCAGTAACAAGTTTGCTACTTTTGGGGGGAAAACTGCAAATACATAACTATGGAGAATATATTTAATAGTAAGTAGATTTTCTGCATGCAATATATGAACTCATTCTTTGGCAGAAGTGTGCCATGTTCTTTATGTACAGTATAGAACCACTTATCAAGACATCTGATCAGATTCCCACTGATTTGGAGTCTGTCTCACTGACATTTAGGGATCTCACGGATGGAACTGAGACCTTTTTTTTTTTTAAAGTCTAGAAGCCCACCAATCACATTGATTGCGGCCATTGTATGGTTGAGTCTCTGATGACATTATTCAGATGTAGTTTTTGGTCCACCAGTTGTTCCTGTTTAAAATACAGTTTTAGATGCTCTCCATAATGCTGAGTTCAGGCTCAGATTTGGCAGATTTCGTAAAAAAAAAATTTTTTGATAGAACAGCTGACTCTCATGGATGCCCTAAGTCAAGGGTGCGCAGAGTGGATATGTCTGGGGGGGGGGGGGGGGGCGGTTGCAGAGGCCCCGCGCTCTTCCCCAAGGCATTTCATGCCGGGGGATCGCGTGAGGCCTCTACAACTCTAACAACGTACCTTGACTCTGTCGGTGTCACCCGTGTCCATGGCAACGCGGCGGGGGTAATGTGATGTGACGTCACACGCGTCAAATGACGCTGAGGGTCACATGACATTACATGACCCTGCGGCATCATTTGATGCCACATCAAGGTAAGGGGAGGTCACGAGCACCAGAGGAGGAAAAGCAGAGGGACGCAGCAGCAAAAGTTTGCGCTCCCCTATCCTAAGTATCTCCTGAGTTGGCTATTGTAACCTTTTCCTCTTCAGCATTCCTGCCTCCCAACTCCATACTCCATAGTGTTATCCAGGGCCGCCAACAGAAATCATGGGGCCCGGGACAAATGAAAGGAGTAGCCCCCCCCCCTGAACCCATAGCGCCCCCCCCCCGAACCATTTCAACAAAAGACGTGACTGCCTGCCTGGGTGAGTGGGTGGGTGAATGACAGTGGAATGACAGTGACTGGGTGGGTGAATGATGGTGGGTGGGTGAATGATGGTGGGGGGGTGAATGACGGTGGGTGGGTGAATGACGGTGGGTGGGTGAATGGGTGAATGACGGTGGGTGGGTGAATGAGAGTGGGTGGGTGGGAGACAGTGACTGGGTGGGTGAGTGACAGTGACTGGGTGGGTGGGAGACAATGACTGGGTGGATGGGAGAAAGTGACTGGGTGGGAGACAGTGACTGGGTGACAGTGACTGGGTGGGTGAGTGACAGTGACTTGGTGGGTGAGTGACAGTGACTGGGTGGGTGGGAGACAGTGACTGGGTGGGTGACAGTGACTGGGTGGGTGACAGTGGCTGGGTGGGTGACAGTGAGTGGGTGGGTGACAGTGACTGGGTGGGTGACAGTGACTGGGTGGGTGACAGTGACTGGGTGGGTGACAGTGACTGGGTGGGAGACATTGACTGGGTGGGTGACAGTGACTGGGTGGGTGGGAGGCAGTAACTGGGTGGGTGACAGCGACTGGGTGGGTGGGAGACAGCGACTGGGTGGGAGACAGCGACTGGGTGGGTGGGAGACAGCGACTGGGTGGGTGGGAGACAGTGACTGGGTGGGTGGGAGACAGTGACTGGGTGGGTGACAGTGACTGGGTGGGTGGGAGACAGTGACTGGGTGGGTGACAGCGACTGGGTGGGTGGGAGACAGCGACTGGGTGGGTGGGAGACAGTGACTGGGTGGGTGACAGTGACTGGGTGACAGTGACTGGGTGGGAGACAGTGACTTGGAGACAGTGACTGGGTGGGTGACAGTGACTGGGTGGGTGGGTGACAGTGACTGGGTGGGTGACAGTGACTGGGTGACAGTGACTGGGTGGGAGACAGTGACTGGGAGACAGTGACTGGGTGGGTGACAGTGACTGGGTGGGTGGGTGACAGTAACTGGGTGGGTGGGTGACAGTGACTGGGTGGGTGGGAGACAGCGACTGGGTGGGTGGGAGACAGTGACTGGGTGGGTGACAGTGACTGGGTGACAGTGACTGGGTGGGAGACAGTGACTGGGAGACAGTGACTGGGTGGGTGGGTGACAGTAACTGGGTGGGTGGGTGACAGTGACTGGGTAGGTGGGAGACAGTGACTGGGTGGGTGGGAGACAGTGGCTGGGTGGGTGGGAGACAGTGACTGGGTGGGAGACAGTGACTGGGTGGGTGACAGTGACTGGGTGGGTGACAGTGACTGGGTGGGTGGGAGACAGTGACTGGGTGACAGTGACTGGGTGGGTGAGTGACAGTGACTGGGTGGGTGAGTGACAGTGACTGGGTGGGAGACAGTGACTGGGTGGGAGACAGTGACTGGGTGGGAGACAGTGACTGGGTGGGTGGGAGACAGTGACTGGGTGGGAGACAGTGACTGGGTGGGTGGGAGACAGTGACTGGGTGGGAGACAGTGACTGGGTGGGTGGGAGACAGTGGGTGGGTGGGAGACTGGGTGGGTGACAGTGACTCGGTGGGTGGGTGACAGTGACTGGGTGGGTGAGTGACTTTTACAGTGACTGGGTGGGTGGGAGACAGTGACTGGGTGGGTGGGAGACAGTGACTGGGTGGGTGGGAGACAGTGGGTGGGTGGGAGACTGGGTGGGTGACAGTGACTGGGTGGGTGGGTGACAGTGACTGGGTGGGTGGGAGACAGTGACTGGGTGGGGGGGAGACAGTGGCTGGGTGGGTGGGAGACAGTGACTGGGTGGGTGACAGTGAATGGGTGACAGTGACTGGGTGACAATGACTGGGTGGGAGACAGTGACTGGGTGGGTGACAGTGACTGGGTGGGAGACAGTGACTGGGTGACAGTGACTGGGTGGGTGAGTGACAGTGACTGGGTGGGTGGGAGACAGTGACTGGGTGGGTGGGAGACAGTGACTGGGTGGGTGGGTGGGAGAAAGTGACTGTGTGGGTGTGAGACAGTGACTGTGTGGGTGTGAGACAGTGACTGTGTGGGTGGGAGACAGTGACTGGGTGGGTGACAGTGACTGGGTGGGTGACAGTGACTGGGTGGGAGACAGTGACTGGGTGGGTGACAGTGACTGGGTGGGAGACAGTGACTGGGTGGGTGACAGTGACTGGGTGGGAGACAGTGGGGTGACTTACCTTGACCTAGTGGGTGCAGCTTGCCGCCGGACGCTTCCCCCTCCTCCCCCCGATATCCCCGCGGCAGCTGCCCGGGACGGGAGGTGGGCTTGGGGGAAGGGGCGCGGGAGGTGGGCTCGGGGGGCGCGCGGGAGGTGGGCTCTGGGGGCGCGCAGGAAGCTGGCCGCGGGGGGGAAGCGGGCCGCAGGAGGAGCTGGTACTTCCCCCTCCGTCCCACGTTGGGAGCGGGGGGGAGCGGGCCGCAGAGGAGTTGGTACTTCCCCCTCCATCCCACGTTGGGAGCGGGGGGAAGGGAGGAGCGGGCCCTGCGCATGCGTGCCGGGACCGCGGGGAATCGACGCCATTTTTTTAAACTTTTTTTTAAAATTTAATTAACTGGCGCCCTTTGTCCCCCCATTTTGGCAGTACTGGTGTTATCTCTTTCTCCCTCTCTTCTTAGTGCAGGTCTCCTCCTGAAATATAACAATACAGGACAAGTGCGCAACTCAAATAAACTAACAAATGTGAATAAAAAGTGATTGTAAACTGCCACCAAATGCCCATATAAGTGACACAAAGGTGAAAATACTGATAGACTTTGTTACTAACCAGTAGATATGAGAGCGTTTCGTAGCACTAATTAGCTACTTCAGGGAATCTTCCCTGAAGAAGTAGCTATTTTGTGCTACGAAACGCGTTGGAAGCTATCACTCATTAACTTAACTGTATTTCATTGTGGTTAATGTTAGTTTCCTGTGATTGTACATCAATTTGAGCACTTCTCCCTCATCGACGCCTGTATGGTGACGTCACCATCATCCGACGGCACGCATTGAGGCGCCGCAAGTCAGACGCCGTCCCATGAGGCTGAGATTGCTGCTGTTACTACTCTTTGCTTTACCGGGTACTGGACATTTCCCTTCGGACTCTGGGGACTCGTCCACTAGACAATCTGGGCACTTTCTCCAGCTGATCGGTGGCTTATACCCTACCTGGCCACAGACCAACGATGTGGGTCAAGACACCTGTTGACTTCATTCCTGTGCGGTCCTAATCCAGTGTCCACGAGTGGTAATAGCTACATTGTAGCATTCTGTGCCTGTTTATTATGGATTTGATGTACGCAGAACCTTTTATTCTATAAACACTGTTAATTACATTTTTCACGATGAGCGTTGTGCGCTGTGTTTTGTTTTATTGCTCCTCCTGAAATCCCTCCCAATGGCTCCCTTTCAAACTCTGCATTAACTATGTATGTATGAGTGTCTTTATTTATATAGCGCCATTAATGTACATGGCGCTTAACAGCGGTAATACACGTGACAACCATATAAATAACAAATAATACAAATAGCACATAAAGGGGAGAAGTACTTCAGACATAAAAACCATTTAGGAAAAGGTGTCCCTGCTCCGAAAGAGCTTACAATCTAATTGGTAGGTAGGAAGAACGTACAGAGACAGAAGGAGGGCGTTCTAGTAAGTACGTCAGCAAGGGGCCAAGGCTTATGTATGAGGTGTAAAGTATTAGCCATGGAGCTACTATACAATTTTACTTCCTGCTCATCCCTTACTTTCTGCAAAAATAGTCAAATCTCTTCTGCCAGAAGGGTCTCCGCAACACAATGCTTTGCACACCCCTCTGGCAGTGGAGGGGTCAATCATTTGCTACTACTTGACCATTGTGCTCAGTGCCGACACATTTTGTATATGTGCAGTGCTACGACACGGCAAATGAGCTTTGACGACAGTGTGGCGGGGACACATCAGCGGAGCGTGAGACCGGCGTTTTATTCTTGAAGTGTTTAGGAGTGGAACACCGCACCTGTTCACTTTTGTGTCAACAGCTCAAATGGTGCTAAAGACGCGTCTAGCCCGTCAAATACCAGAAAAGGTCAGCGGTGTTTTGGGTGCCGGATCATTGGCTGCCAGTGAAGGATGATGGGAAGGCTGCCAGACTCCAGCTTTAATTACGTGCATGTTGGGGCCCAGCGTTGCCCCAGCACAAGGAGGTGGCAGAGTAGTGACCTGTGTTATTCGAACACGCGCACACTCCTATGTCTGTTTCTCACCCATCATTTGTTTTGACTCTGGAAACGTTGTGTTTTGACACGAACAGGAGTTACAGGCCCTTCTGGTTCAGAATACCTTTCTGCTACAGCACAGCATGTATTTATAGGCGTTTGCAGACGTCTGCTCAGATAAATGTGTATATGACATGGTGTCAGGGCAAACCTGAATTTTATTTGTAGAATATGAGTTTTTGAGAGTTCTTTCTCACTACGGTAAATGCATCGATACATTTGAAGCAGAAATCACGGTTTCTCGTTTTATTTTTTTTTCTACCCCTTGCTTTTTACAGGATGGGAACCTGAGGGTCCCATTGCTAAAAATAGCGTGGTACATCGCCAGGAACCCACAGGTCCTGCTCTACCCCTTCTCATCCCTTAATTTCTGCTGAAGACTGTCTCCTCTGCTCCGTTTATCTCTACAGCACTTTTACGTCTGAAACCTTTGTCATTTTTGGCTCCCTACCTGTGGAACTCCCTACCCCCCTCCCAGCATTCGCCAATCCACACCGCTCCCCATCTTCACATCACACTTGAAATCTCACCTCTTAAGCAATGCCCTATGTTAGTTGGGGCCTGTGCATACGCCTTGCAATCTTGATGCACTTTCTCGCCCCCCCTCAAATATGCTCTATACTTCACTTTCTCCTATTGTGTTCTGTACGTCATCCATTACTCAATTTAGATTGTAAGCTCTGTAGGGCAGAGATTTCCTTTCCCCGTTGTTTAGCTTCCTGTTTAATGCACGGGTGAACCTTTGTATAACATCTCCCTCTACTGTCATAGGCCGTGATAATAATTGCGACTCGCGACGCCAAAACAAATGCATGTTTTCAATTGAGGGCGCACTTAGTGCTCGCGACCGTGCACATTTTGAGCAGGAATCTCACATTGATTTTCCCGAGCGACGGTCGCGTCACATGAGCGGTTCAGCCAATGAGGGTGAACTGCTCACGTGACGTCATGGCCACACCTCCCTATCGCCTCCCGATGCCTCCAGCTTGCCGTGGAGGGTGCGTGCTCGTGACGTCACAAGGGCGCGCACGCACAGGCGGACCTACTATAAGGCCTTACTAATTCTGTAAAGCACTGCGTACATTGGTGGTGCTATATAAAGAAACATATACACACATTGATGGAGGATATCCCGGGGGAGGGGGGCGGGGGGATATCAATGTAAAGAGAGTATGAAGCGTGGTTTTTGGCTGCATTGCTCCTTGTTCTGTTTGAGTTTGCATCAAATGTAATAGTGTTTCCTACACGTGACCCGAAACACTGCTACTTTAAACCTGGCGGATCCTTTTGACCCAAATACAAGACTACAAAATGTAACTCCTCTTCCTGACCCTCCCTGAAAATTGCAGGCCGACGCACCGGGGGCAAAGATATGGAGCGAAGACCGTGTTAGGATGACGCTAAGAGACAGAAGATGACAAGTCCAGCCGAGTCACGGCACCCAACCATTCCCAAGCCGCTTTACAAACAGGTCCAGCCAATCAAGGGCACAAGAATACGCCGACACCCAACCAATCACAAGTACATATTAACCCATTCGCTGCATAGACTATTTCAAGGTTTGTCATATTGATTTTTGTACAGTATCTAACCCTATAGTTCTTTTACCATCAGGAGAGTCCCCCCATATAATATGTGACTCAGAACATTGTGCTTCAAGCCTTCACCTCGTAATTAAAAGGCCTAAAAGTAGCGTCAAAAAGTATATCAGATCATGTCATCTAAATATCTACAAAACCTGACCACAAGCTTTTGGGACACAGGGTCTACATTGCTCCATCACACCTAGGGGAATTTTGAAGAAGACAATGTACTGCCAGAACACCTTCCTACTAGCTCTGTACTTTCTTCCTACCTACCAATTAGGATGTAAGCTCTTCGGGACAGGGACTCTTTTTCCTAAATGTAACTTTTATGTCTATAACACTTCTTCCCATTATGTGTTATTTGTACTGTTTGTTATTTATATTGTCATGTGTATTACTGCTGTGAAGCGCTATGTACATTAATGGCGCTATATAAATAAAGATATACATGCATACATACATAGTGCAGGGGTTGCATCTAATAACATTGTTTGCTGTTAAGCAGGTTTGCACCTTTAACCCCTCATCTTCCATGAAGGGCTGCAACTCATTGCAAAGCAACAATCCCCATAGGCTTGTATATTGCTGGCTATGGCTTAGTTTGATGAAACCTACATTGAGCGCGATAATTTAGGCACCAAAGTGCAGCTGGTTGGCTCTGTAACCCCTCTTCTGTTGAATGTCACGGAAATACAACACTCCCAAAGGTGTCCAGCGGGGAAGGAGATAAGAAGACTTCGCAGCTGCAGCTTTGGCTCTGTCTGCAATGCTCAAGCATGACCCAGATTTCCCACCGCTAGCTCACACCTTCGCTCTTCCCGTTTCCTTGGCGCGGTTCTTTCTGAGCTTTCACTTTTTTTTATGAGCTCCATTCATCTTCCCATCCCCACCCTGTCTTATCAGCTTCCCCCGCAGTCTCCGGTGAGATCTGGGGGCGGAATTAAAAATCCGCTGGGGTTCCCCCACGGACTGATGTGAACAGATTTATAATGTATGTGGTTTGTTTTTTCCCTGCTGTATTTAGAGCTTCTAGGTCGAGTTTTCGTCCACCTGTCAGACAGGAGAAGATAGTGTGAGTATAGGGAACTAGTCTGTATATATCTGCTGGCGGATAAGAAAGTTTAGTTCTTCTGCTGCAGCCTTCCGAAGCATTCACAGGGGGGCCTCCGATATTTACTGTATACACATTATTGTAGTTAGTTACTGGTACACACAATGAGAACAACATCCATCCTGTGGTTGCCAGCATATGAAATCATGCTGCTGTACTATATATTCCATGGAGTTGAATGCTAAAGCTCCTGAAGCTAATTAGACAGGAGTTTCTTTAAAGCTGCAGTTCAGGCTCCCGTTTTTTGTTTTTTTTTTTAACTTCAATAGTTCCATGTGGGCAATCTCTACTTACCTAAAAAACTGCATAGCTGCCGGTCAATTCGTTCTCCGTCTATTAATCGGCAAAGTTTGGCGACATCTTTAAATATGGGGAATGTAAATCGTTGCTATAGGAACAAGCATGCTTGTTAAAATAGAATACAAGAAAATTGGTCTTTCAAAGTTGTTTTTTTTTAAAACAGAGAAGGCTTAAAGTATTTTTTCTTACTGCAGAACTGATTTATTAAAAAAAACACACATGTAGGATATTGCATGAACTGCAGCTTGAAGTGACACAAGACTGCTATTGCAACATAATACACTCCACCACGAGATACCCTCTTCCTCTGAGTGTAATTCCACATGTAATCATACTGAGCTACAATGAAGTACACAATATATGATACTACCTGTGGAACATCTAAACATTATGGCGTTCTATTCATGCACACTCCTACCTTCATTTCTAATGGATTTTATTTAGTTTCTCTTCGCCGTTGTTCCAAGGGCCCAATTATCTTTTAAATAGACAATTAATGTATATATGTTTTACTCCTGGAGGACGTTCTGCAGTGCAGCCTAAAGGGAATCCTTTTTTTCTCTCCAGTAATATATTACTCTATTCCCTCCTAAGCGTCAAAATCCCCCCACCCCAAACCCCCCCTCCGGGGTCTCCTCACTTTGCTGTGTGTGTGTGTGTGTTTATATATACACACACACATATATACATACAAATATATATGCAAATGTAAATACAACTGTATGCTCATCTGCATGTCTTAGGCCTGGGACCCGCTGCGCTCGTTGGTGCGGGCGGCCACACGAGCGTTCCCCACCAGCAGGGGAATCCTCCCGAGCCGGTCCCAGTCTCCCCTCACGGCACAGCTCACTACACGCTGTGACGCGTCAGCCGCTAGGGGATTCAAGAGAATTGTAATCCCAAGCGGCGACGTGTCACGTGGTGTGGCTGTGAGCCAATGAGGAGGGGAGGCTTCGGGGAGCGGGGAGGAGAGGCTTCGGGGAGCGGGGAGGAGAGTGTGGAGGGAAAGCAGTTTGAGTGCCTGTCTGTGTGTGTCTGAGTGCCTATCTGTGTTTGTGTATGTGTGTGCCTGAGTGCGTGAGTGCCTGCGTGTGTGTGTGTGCATGAGTGCCTGCCTGCCTGTGTGTGTGCATGAGTGTGTGTATGTGTGCCTGAGTGTCAGCGTGTGAGTAGGGCAGCCCGCAGCATCTCCCGAGCCCGAGCCCGTTTTAGCGGGTCCCTCCGCTTAAACCACGCCCCCTCCACTTAAACCACGCCCCTCCCTCCCACTCCAGCCCCGGCTCCCGCTCCCTACAGACCGCATATCGCGGTCTGTGTCTGTCAGCGCCCCGCCTGTCTGCAGTGCGGGCGCGCTGACTGAGGGAGCGGGGCCTTAGCCTTAGGCAGGTCTGCAACCCCGCCTTTCACCATTATCACCCAGCACACAGCACTTCCACTGCAGCAAGGGATTCTGAGAAATTACATGCTTTGCTGTGGAGGGTTTTTGTCACTTTTTTTACTCACCATAACTTAACTCAGTATATATATATATATAATCAAAAAATAAATAGATGATACCGTTCTGTGGCTAACGAAATGCTTTTATTTGTGCGAGCTTTCTAGATACACTGATCTCTTCTTCCGGCAATTGTAACATTATATATATATATATATATATATATATATATATATATATATATATATATATATATATATATATATATATATATATAAACACACACATACATGTCATCTAAATATCTACAAAACCTGACCACAAGCTCTCGGGTCACAGGATCTACATTGCTCCATCATACCTAGGGGTATTTTGTTTACTAAACATTGGGGCAAAGCTCTTTGCAGCATATTTTAAAATGATGGATACACTATTTATCATTTAAAAACAGAAAGGGAGGGGACCTTTCTATAATAAACACAGTTTCATTTAAAAAGAATATGGGGTTGTTAAAGATGTCAACCGCCAAGTAATCAAGCGTGGTTGATTTGGGGCGGTCTGGATTACAAAATGGTAATATAATGGACTGACTTTTAGCAGTAAGCTTCCACTCAAGTGTATGGGACCATTGATGCTAAACAAATCAGTGAGTCTGACTCCGTCAGTGATACTCACAGAAAATCAGTGAGAGTTGAATTATAATTGCCCTAACAAAAAAAAGAAGCTATACTCTGTGTCCCCTAATCCCATCACACCTTGACCACTTCTAATACCTTGGGGTTAAACGCTCACTAAATGGGGCGCACGGATCCATACAGAGCTTTACACATGTACAGTATTACTCTTTACCCAGCCTCGCGTACAGATGGCAGCTTCAGCATCGATCAATGTCCTGACATTCAAAAGACCGATGAAGGAAATAAAGCACATTGTCAAACAGTCTCCCTGAAAACAAAGATCACTCAGGTCAAGCTGTCCTTGTTATAAAACCTCCTGCCCCCCTCCCCAAAGCGAGGACATGACAGCTGATGTGATGGGTAGTGAGTGTGTGCTGGAACACGCCATTCACTTGTAGTGACATTTCACTGCCTCTCTGCAATGCTGATCCAAGCAGGCGTACGTACTGTTCAGATACAGACAGCCCTGGGGAGGCGGGCCTGGCGAGAAGCTTTACCAAGGACAGCTCACTGCTGTGTGCTCTCCTGGGATCTCCGCATAGCGGGGACTCCCACCTCCTGCGTAGACACATGCCAGTAATGTGCTGTAGTGTGCGTATAACAATATAACCATCCTCTCATACTAATGCTCTTTGCTACCAGGGGTCACCCCATTGGAAAGACGCAGTCCACTCACTCTGCTCACCACAGCAAGAAATAGCTCCTTACTTTTACCGAATTTAAGAAAGCTTGGAGGGTTTTAGAGCACAACAGGTAAAATTACAATGTGCACATTAATAAAAGGATTTAATATGCTAAAAAAAAAAATGTCTTGAAATTGTATACTTCCTACGTATAACTGATTAGATTTTACTGTTGGAAGTACTATCATTCACCCAGTAGCCCAAGCACGCTGCCATGGGGTCACACTCGACTCCTCTCTCATTCAAAAGGTAGCTAAAACCTGTTGTTTTTTTCCTCCGCAATACTACAAAGATACACCCTTTCATCTGTTGCTCGACTGTGAGAACTCTGACTCAGGCCCTCATTCTCTCCCATCTCGATTGCTGTAACCTCCTGCTGTCCGGCCTTCATGCCTCTCACCTGTCTCCCCTACAATCTATCCTAAACGCTGCTGCCAGAATCACTCTACTCTTTCCTCAATCTGCATCTGCGTCTCCCCTGCTGAAATCCCTCTCCTGGCTTCCTATCAAATCCCGTATCACACACTCAATTCTCCTCCTCAATTTGAAAGCTTTACACTCCTCTGCCCCTCCTTACATC
Source organism: Ascaphus truei (assembly GCF_040206685.1). Taxonomy (NCBI): domain Eukaryota; kingdom Metazoa; phylum Chordata; class Amphibia; order Anura; family Ascaphidae; genus Ascaphus; species Ascaphus truei. The sequence continues at coordinate 288,016,909 of NC_134487.1, forward strand.
TCAGCCCTAATTTCTCGCTATACACCATCCCGACTCTTTTGTTCTGCTCAAGGATGTCTTCTCTCTACTCCCTTTGTATCCAAAGCCCTCTCCTGCCTTAAACCTTTCTCACTGACTGCCCCACACCTCTGGAAGGCCCTTACCCTCAATATCCGACTAGCACCCTCTCTATCTACCTTTAAGACCCATCTTAAAACACACCTCTTTAACGAAGCATATAAGTAGTTCAGTGTCTGATACTTTAAACCTCATACATTAGTCCCTTGGAGCCGCACTTACCAGAACGCCCACCTACTGTCTCAGTACGTTCTTCCTACCAACCAATTAGATTGTAAGCTCTTCGGGGCAGGGACTCATTTTTCAAAATGTCACTTTTATGTCTGAAGCAATTCTTCCCATTATGTGTTATCTGTATTATTTGTTATTTATATGATTGAAACGTGTATTACTGCTGTGAAGCGCTATGTACATTAATGGCGCTATATAAATAAAGATATACATACATACATGGCTAATTATACTGTGCACTAATATGTACTCAAGCAGAACTAAAAATGAATTCTCTCCCTCTCCCCCCCTCTCCTCAACAATAATTCTGTTTTTCTTCTGATGAGTTCCTGATGTGCTGCTCCTTTTGTTCGACAAATGAATACCCATTAGCCCCTTAATTGAGTTAATTATAACAAGTATATAAATGAACTGAATAACCAGCATGTATGCATGTCCCTGAGGAAGTGAGACACGGTGCGAAGCGCATTGGGTGCAGCTATGGAAGCCACGGAGGGATGGAGTAAATTAGCGTCAAACAGAAAATAAGAGTGGAGCTATGAAGTACTGGCAAGTAGGGCCACGTCCAGGGTGAAGCTGAGCGCGCTCGCGCGACACACGATCAAACTCAGGATCGCAATGAGTCTGTCCAGCGCGTGCACATGTGTCGCGAGCGCTCGGCGCTCAGCTGCTTGCAGAGACAAGTACATTTTATTCTACCGCTCACCAGCGCGTCACGTCAGCGCGTCGCCCAATGAGGACGAACCAACTCAGTGATGTCATGGCCGCGCCCCCCATACGCGCTCAACTAGCTGGCCAGGAATCGCCCGGGCAACCTGAGCGCCTGACGTCACGGCGCTCCAGCGGCAGCGTGCCCTGCTGCACCCTGCACGAGGCCTAGGAGAGCGGCGATCTCCGATGCCACGTACCAAGGCAAACACTCCACATTGCTTAGGCTCTGACACGCACCAAGGAGGCAGCACGACGGAAATTCATGAGCTGTTTGAAAAGCTGTAACGTTGTCCGTGGATTTAGCTACTTTGTTTCACAATCTTCAAACCAATATAATACCTATGAATCTCTTTCTCTCTGCGCTTCTTTTTCCTCCGGCCACTGTTACTTTTCACAGTTTCTTTCTGTCGTTTTTAACTACTTTGCTCTTTTTCAATTCTGTACTGGAAGTCTGGCAATATAAATTGCTAACAATTGACCAAATCGGGAGGTTAAAATGGCCGCTGACAATCACCCTTACAGGTTGTCAGGGTAACAGAACAAAAAAAATGAGACGTTAGAATGAAATCGGCACAAAGTGAACTATCAGGTTAATGTATGACTTCATTTCTGTTTTTTGGGGGGGGATTCCTGCTTTAATAATGCGTATCCTCTCTGTCTGTACCCTATATGTTCGTTTCCAGTTACACATTCCCAAACAATTTTTAGCTGCGACTCGTCCTCTACATCAGGGGGCGCTCAAGTCCAGTCCTCAAGACCCCCCAACAGGTCAGGTTTTAAGGAGCCACCTGTGCTGAAGCTGGGATATCCTAAAAAACTGACCTGTTGGGTGGTCTTGACGCCTGGCGTTGAGCCCCCCTGCTGTACATGACAGAGGAGGGCACAAACCCTCACCCCCTTTTCCAGCAGTATGTTCAAAACAGACATCCTCAGTCTGCAGAAATGTGGCTGGCCAGCCTCCCTGCAATAACCTCTGTGCGCCATCTATTTATCCATTTCACGCATAGCGGCGCATGCACGGGATGGTTAGCTGTCTGCGGTGTGATTAACAGGCTGTCCAGAGGCACCGTTACAGGAAAGGCTCTGTGCTGGATGCTGCTTTTTGTTTTGTTTTTGCAGGGCTGAGCTATTATTGCTGTCATAATTATAACCTTACCAGCACCGTGCGGGGAGCAGAGGAAATGCTGCAGTGGGGAATCTGGACGGTCAGCATCTGTGCGCTTCTGCGGGCATGCAGTATAGGGCCATATGGACTGTAACCCAGGGGTGCTCAACTCCAGTCCTCAAGACCCTCCCCCCCCCCCCCAACAGGTCAGGTTTTCAGGATATCCCAGCTTCAGCACAGATGGCTCAATCAGAGGCTCAGTCTAAGGCCTTGGCCATGTTTGGCGCTTGCTGGCGGAAGCGTGCTGACGCGCGCTCCCGCTCAGCACTGAGCCCCTACAGTTGCAATTAGAGCGGCTTTAGTAGGGGCTCACCTGCGCTTCCGTGCGCTTGCGGAAGCACAGGTCTTAGGGGAATTTAAAATTCCCCCGCTTGCCGGCGAGACAGGCCGGTCACGTGAGCGGTTCGCCCAATGAGGGCGAACCAGCTCCGTGACGTCACTGGCCCGCCCCCGGCCAGTGACGCGCCCGCCCCCAGACCGCCCCCTGACGGCCTGCTGAGAGCGCTTGCGGTAAGCAACCGCAAGGCCAGGGAAAGCACCCGCTTTCCCTGAGCCTCAGCGCGCCTCAGCACGCCAGCGGTAAGCGTGTCCGAGGCCTAAGGCTGCGCTTATAGTGACGTCGACGTCGCGGCAAAACAAATGTATTGTCGCGTGCGCTTATAGTAAGCGCGACGCTGGTGGCGCGAATTCTTAAAGCCGGTCAAATTTTTTTTTTCAGAGGCTGTCGCCACATGTGACAGCCTCTGAACCAATCAAAGACCTGATCGCCGGAAAGCGAAATACAACTTTTGCTAGCGGCGACGGAAACGGTGATGTCATCCGTCGCGCGCACTATACGCGCGGCATAAGACTGAGCCTCTGATTGAGCCACCTGTGCTGAACCAGGGACTGACTGCATCACCTGTGCTGATGCACGGACTGATTGAGCCACCTGTGCTGAAGCAGGGATATCCTGATAACCTCAGCTGTTGGGTGGCTAGAGGACTGGAGTTGAGCACCCCTGCTCTGACCCTTTGTTTGGCGGAGTGGCCCCTCCGGCAAAGCACAATCACAGCGGACACGCGATCGTGGCGGAAACTGAATCTGGAATCAGAAAAGGGGGGGAGGGAGAGTTCTGCTCCCTTTCCCGGTGTTTCCGGGCGCGATCTCGCCTGGAAAGCAAGCAGTCTGCCGGCATTACGCAGTATGGAGCCCCCTGGGGGGACAGATCCTCGTGATATAGTGGCTATGTCTGGGGAACCCAAGGGGTTACATAAAGGGGGTGAGAAGCATTGGGGGGGGGTCATTCTATATAACCCAAAGTGGCCATCGGGACCGCTATGGAGTCTATAGAATTGATCCCAGAGGGGCCTCAAATGTAAGTAACAAAGCAGCACTGCTGTTGCTTTATATTACTTCTCACAATCCAGGGGGAGCATAAGGAGAAAGAAAGTTTAGTGATAAATGCTCCCCAGCGCTGGATCCATTTAATTCATATAAAATAAGAACATAGGGTATGGCTAGTGAGATAAATATTGTCTTTGCGGGGCCAAATAATCCCTGAAGATGGGGTTAGCAATAGAGCCCCTATGGAATCCTCAATGGGATGGTCTTCCTCTAGACAGAATGAATAAATTACTCACATGTAGCCTGTTCCAATGTCTTTATAGGATGCGCAGCCAAGTGAATTGCTGACGAATTGTAGAACGCGGAACTGGCACACAATCCAATGAAGTGGGTCCCAGGATAGAAGAATAATTCTTTATTTCTTGTTTATCCATATAACAAACGGAGGTGAGCACCCTCCTACGCGTTTCGTGTACACCACTTTAAACGCGTAGGAGGATGCTCACCTTCATTGGATTGTGCGCCAGCTACTCGTTCTACAATTCGGGAGCATAAAGGAGAAAAACAACAACAACAACAAGATCTAAGTGCAAATGTATGTGAAAAAATATTTAAAAAATGAAGGTATTGACTTGGCTCCTACAAAGAGCCTACTCACGGTGTAAAATGTATATGCACAGATCCCAAACAGTGGCAAAATCTGCACTCGTGGTAACCTCGGGAGAGATGGTCCTCGGTGAAAGAAGAGAGACTTCCATCGCACGGATCGGTGCAACTTAAAAGTTTATGTAACGAAAGTTAAAAATCGCACTTGCAACAAGTATGATAAATAAAAGCATGTATCACGTGTGTGTGGACGTCGTCACTCTGACCCGCTCACCGCCTCCGTCTCCGCTGATTCCGGCAGCGAGGGGAATCCTCCTCGTCTGACAGGCTCTCTGCCTGCATCGATCAAAAGCTCAGATGCTGTACGTCACTTACGTCCGGCAGTATGTCTGGGGGCATAAACGTATCTAGCGCTCTGCGTCTTCTATCACAGGGGCGCTCAACTCTAGCCCTCACGACCCCCCAACAGGTCAGGTTTTTAGAATATCCCAGCTTCAGCACGGCCTTTCGACTGAGCCACTGATTGAGCCACTAATGCTGAAGCAGAGACAGAGCCACCTGTGCTGAAGCAGGGACTGATTGAGCCACGTGTGCTGAAGCAGGGTCTGATTGAGCCCCCTTGCTGAAGCTGGGATATCCTGAGAACCTGACCTGTTAGGTGGGGGGGGATTGAGGACTGCAGTTAAACACCGCTGCTCTGTGACATTTGTCATGCGTTGCCCCCATGGACAGAGAAGAATGTGCAGTGGTGATGGTGGCAGAGGGTGCAGAGTTCCACGTTTTCCCACAAGTGTACACTTCCACTTTCTTTCTAAAGAAATTTGATTTATATTAGAAAACCGCTTTCTTCACCTTCCCGTTTTTTAAAGCCTAAATATGACTTCGATCTTTGTAAAATACAGTGCACAGAGCATTGTCCCGTGAATGTCATTGGATTTTAAATCCGCCACAGCACCCTACTTTTTCAGCATTGTCAACTCTCACTGATTTGGAGCCAGTCTCGCTGATTTAATGCGAGTGTCTGTAATTTGGAGTTAGTCTCACTGATTTCACGTGAGTGTCTGTGATTTGGAGCCAGTCTCGCTGATTTAATGCAAGTGTCTGTGATTTGGAGTCAGTCTCACTGATTTCATGCAAGTGTCTGTGATTTGGAGTCAGTCTCACTGATTTCATGCAAGTGTCTGTGATTTGGAGTCAGTCTCGCTGATTTTCAAGCGAGTGTCTGTGATTTGGAGTCAGTCTCGCTGATTTTCAAGTGAGTGTCAGTGATTTGGAGTCAGTCTCGCTGATTTCATGCGAGTATCTGTGATTTGGAGTCAGTCTCGCTGATTTTCAAGCGAGTGTCTGTGATTTGGAGTCAGTCTCGCTGATTTTCAAGCGAGTGTCAGTGATTTGGAGTCAGTCTCGCTGATTTCATGCGAGTGTCTGTGATTTGGAGTCAGTCTCGCTGATTTCATGCGAGTGTCTGTGATTTGGAGTCAGTCTCGCTGATTTTATGCGAGTGTCAGTGATTTGGAGTCAGTCTCGCTGATTTCATGCGAGTGTCTGTGATTTGGAGTCAGCCTCACTGATTTCATGCGAGTGTCTGTGATTTGGAGTCAGTCTCACTGATTTCATGCGAATGTCAGTGATTTGGAGTCAGTCTCGCTGATTTCATGCGAGTGTCTGTGATTTGGAGTCAGTCTCGCTGATTTCTTGCGAGTGTCTGTGATTACGTGCGAGTGTCTGTGATTACATGCGAGTGTCTGTAATTACATGCGAGTGTCAGTGATTTCATGCGAGTGTCAGTGATTTCATGCGAGTGTCAGTGATTTTGAGTCAGTCTCGCTGATTTCATGCGAGTGTCTGTGATTTTGAGTCGGTCTCACTGATTTCATGTGAATGTCAGTGATTTGGAGTCAGTCTCGCTGATTTCATGCGAGTGTCTGTGATTACATGCGAGTGTCTGTGATTACATGCGAGTGTCTGTGATTACATGCGAGTGTCTGTGATTACGTGCGAGTGTCTGTGATTACGTGTGAGTGTCTGTGATTACGTGCGAGTGTCAGCGATTTCATGCGAGTGTCAGTGATTTGGAGTCGGTCTCACTGATTTCATGCGAGTGTCAGTGATTTCATGCGAGTGTCAGTGATTTAGAGTCAGACTCACTGATTTCACGTGAATTGCACTCAAATGGATTTTTAGCATCAGCGTTTTATAGACAAATTAAGTTTTACTGATAAAAAAACAGTATTTTCCCATTAAAATGCAATTTTTGGGGCCAGAATCCTCAAATCTCACGAATTCCAATCCTTGAGAGGTTCACACCTCTGCTTTTGTTAGGACACTGAGAATGAGCAGTGTGAGGGGTTAGGGCATTGCTCCCCCAGTGTCGCTGTGCTGATTTGCATGTGATGTGCAGGAAGGGGACTCTCTGCGCACGTTCGAGCTATTTTAAAAGGGTGGGGTTGCTGTGGAAACACAAGCTGTTGCCATAGAAAGAAGCACCAGAAACCCATGGCAGGACTGTCATTATCGCAGAATTGCTACCGATGGTCTCCCTAGGATTTCTGGAGTGTGAGACCATTGGGTTTGGCTGCGGGTTTTGCCAGAGCTCGGCATCTCAGGCGCTATGTCTGAATTCTAATAAATATGTGAATTGGCCCAACATGTGCTCTCAGTGCAGCTCAGAATGCATTATGTGCTAAAGCCCCTCTAGAAGCTAAAGGGGTCTCAACTCTGATCCTGGAGACCCCCTCCCCCCCTGAGTTAGGTTTTTCAGGATATCCCAGCTTCAGCACTGGTGGCTCTATCAGTGGAAGAAAGTTCAGTCCGCACTCTTGCTTCCTAGTGTTGCAGAAATGAATTCTTCTCCCTCCTCTTGCTGCTCCTATGGCTTGAAGTGTATCCCCTCACTCCAAAAAACGAACTCCGGTGGAAGACCCCGCCGGCGAACAGAATGACCAAGAAAAGAAGCACAGGAGCGCACCCAGGTAAGGAAAAATTGTAAATGTAATAAACAATAAGGCAATAAAATAACTTACATGTAAGTAAGAATAAATGAGTATCCAGGTCAGCGAAATGTTCAACAGATCGGCATCATCATCAGTCAGACAGGGGGGCAATTTCAGTTCCGTTTATGTGGAGATCCCGCGCGCTGGGACTCACTCTATGGCACTTGCTGCAGGAATCGCCTCCGCATGTATGCCGATCTGTTGAACATTTCGCTGACCTGGATACTCATTTATTCTTACTTACATGTAAGTTATTTTATTGCCTTATTGTTTATTACATTACAATTTTTCCTTACCTGGGTGCGCTCCTGTGCTTCTTTTCTTGGCTCTATTAGTGGCTTTGACTGAGCCACTGATAGAGTCACCTGTCCTGAAGCTGGGATAGCCTCAAAATCTGACCCATTGGGGGGGGGGGGGGGGCAGTTGGGAACCACTGGGTTAAGTTGATGCTGAAAGATCGGGGCCCATATTTGCTCAGATATAACATTGTATCTTTGCAGTACATTGTACACTGTAAGGTTTCTCTCTTCTTTCTTACCCACTATTACGTAACTGTGGTTGGTTTGCTGCCACTCCCAGCATTACAATGCACAATCAGTGACCAAGTTTCAACTGATGAGTTTGAAATAATGAAAGAGCTGTCTCTGAGTGGGTCAACTGATTCTGTACTCCATCGTCCCAGATTCAGCTGTAGAAGCTGTTTAAAGTGGCAATCTTGAATATAATATATATATATTTTTTTCTCCCCCTTTTAATATATGCAGCCTTTGATTACCTTTATTGAAAACTAATTGCCCAAGCTGCCGATCGATTTATTCTCCTGTGATGGGTCAGCAAAATTCTGCTGCCCAGGGTTCACTAAATGGCTGCCTTTCAGTTTCAAATCAACCCTTCGGCCAGTGTAACTGAGCAGCTACACTGTATTCTTACATTACTACGGTAACATTATCTATTGTTACAGTTTGCAGCTCAAACTGCTGGGAATATTAGCAACAAATTATCCCAAACAGAAAAGTGTTACAAAGACCTTGCACTGCTGGGGAAGTGCTAAACCTGCTATAGAAATCAAAGGATGCTCAGTATATTAAAACTCTTTAAAAATGGCATTAAGAGTTCAATGTAATTTTTTATAGTAAGTATTATCTAACACGGCAAAACTGATTTATTTTAAATAAAGCACACATGTAGTATATTGCTTGGATTGCTCCTGCAATGTGCCACAATCTCTTTCTGTTTTCGCGGCTCTATCCCCTGTTCTGTTTGTGGAAATGGTATGGATCCAACAAGAGAAGATTTACTCTCCTGCTGTGAGATTCGGACGATAATACTGTTGTTTATTTGCCACTTACATTATAGATAATTGGTCATAGTAACGATCTAAAGTGGTTTAATAAGCAACTGAATATCATTTGCTGGCTCCTCTGACTGTGAAAGGGGAGGATAGTCTTTAAAGAAAATGGCATGTTTCTCCCTATTCAGTTATAAAGCATTTACATGAAGCTGTGCTCACTGTGCGCCAGCCTCCCCATACAAACCCCAGAGCTGATCTTCCCCTTGTTGGGAGGTTTCCGGGGGGAGAGTTACAGTATCTGGGCCTGCAGTGCTGCTGTACTTTCCGGGCTCAGGACACGGACTCTCTCTCTCTCTTCTCTATCTCTCTCCCCTCTCTCCTCTCTCCTCTCTTCTCTCCTCTCTCCTCTCTCCTCTCTCTCTCTCCTCTCTTCTCTCTCTTCTCTCTCTTCTCTCTCTCCCCTCTCTTCTCTCTCTCTCCTCTCTGTCTCCTCTCTTCTCTCTCTCTTCTCTCTCCTCTTCTCTCTCTCTCCTCTCTGTCTCCTCTCTTCTCTCTCTCTTCTCTCTCCTCTCTCTTTCTTCTCTCTCTCTTCTCTCTCTCTTCTCTCTCTCCTCTCTTCTCTCTCCTCTCTTCTCTCTCTCTTCTCTCTCTCTCCTCTCTGTCTCCTCTCTTCTCTCTCTCTTCTCTCTTCTCTCTCCTCTCTCCCTCCTCTCTTCTCTCTCTCTCTCTTCTCTTCTCTCTCTCTCTCTCCTCTCTGTCTCCTCTCTTCTCTCTCCTCTCTCTTCTCTCTCTCTTCTCTCCTCTCTCTCTCTTCTCCTCTCTCTCTCTGCCTTCACACTCTGAAAGTTTGAAGCTGACCTTCTTCCCCAGAGCAGACTCTCCTCTTCCACCTTGAAAGTCGGTCCCTCCGTCTCTGGTAAATTATTGAAGATTGACCGCATCGTTCTGCATTCAGTCCGCTCATTAATCTTACTAACAGCCTGCATTAGGGACTGCTCTGCCTTCTCCCATTAAACAACCCGTCCCCCTTCATTAGAAACGCCACATTTCAATTGGCTTCTGCAGCCTTTCTTCTTGCAATGGGCTCTCGGACTTACACGTCCTAATCGCTCCTCAGGAGAGTGTGGGAAGTCTCTTGAGTGTTAATTGTCTATACCAGGGCAGTCCTCGAGCTCCATCAACAGGCCTGGTTTTATGGCTATCCCTGCTTCAGCACAGATGGCTCAATCAGTGGCAGGCCTGTTAGTAGCCCTTGGGGACTGAGTTTGACACCCCTGGTCTATACTGTACTGCAGGCCTGCACAACTCCAGTCCTTGAGGTCCGCAAACAGGCCAGGTTTTCAGGATATCCCTACTTCAGCACAGCTGGCTCAATTAGTGGCTCAGTATGACAAAATGCCATTTTTAATGAGTTTTAAAGCACCCTTTGATTTCTATAGCAGGTTTTATCCCACCTCCCAAACAGTGTTCGAGATAATTTGTTGCAAATGTTCCCAGCAGTTTGAGCTGCAACCTTTAAGAATAGACAATGTTACCTAGGTAATATAAAGATACAGTGTAGCTGCTGAGTAAGGCCCGTAATATAGTGCGAGTGCGTGCTGCGGCGTGCGCGCGCGGCACTTAGAATTGGCTGTGGTTAGCAAGCCATTCTATGCTAGGGCCGCGCGCTCGGCAGTGAGTGTGGAGCCGGCCGATCAGCGGGAAGACTGTGAAAACTTGTTTTCGCGCCACTACCGCTCAGTCTGCAATGTATATGTATATGTGTATATTTATATGTGTATGTGTGTATGTGTGTATGTGTGTGTATTGCTTTCTGTAGGATTTGTTTGCCTTGGTAAACCTGTGGCTGTTTTAATGGGTTTTGTTGCTTTCACTAGATAACCCTCATATGTTGGATTATGTAAAAATCATTTTCGGCCCCTTCCTTCTGCGCTTTTCCCTGCATGAGCTGACAACCAAAATGAATGATGGGCTTTGAAAAGATGACAGAAAAGGCACCGGGGAAGAACCAATAATATCAGCAAAACTATGCGCTGGTAGTGACCGTGGAGGAAGACTGTGAAAACTTGTTTTCACGCCGCTACCGCTCAGTCTGCAATATATATGTATGTGTGTATATATTTATGTTTGTGTGTGTGTGTGTGTGTATGTGTGTGTGTGTGTGTGTGTGTGTGTATGTGTGTATATATATATGTGTGTGTATGTGTGTGTGTGTGTGTGTATGTGTGTGTGTGTGTGTGTGTGTGTGTGTATGTGTGTGTGTGTGTGTGTGTATGTGTGTATGTATATATGTGTGTGTGTGTGTGTGTGTGTGTATGTGTAATATCAGCAAAACTATGCGCTGGTATCACACCGAATTAACCCTTTTCGGGATGGGTTCGTGATGAATCCCTCCCTGAATCCTTCCAAGCCTGGCGCTCACAGCAGCACGGACCGTACACACACACAAAGTGTGCGTCACGTGCATGAGCGTTCGCACAGGCGAGCGCCCACTCCCAATATATTACTGGCCTTAGACTGACTGAAGGCTTGATTGAAAGTGAAAGGCGGCCATTATGTTAGGCACACAATCAGGATTATTACAGGTTTATAACAGGAGCACCAAACGATTGCCACCTTGGGTAAGCATGTAGAATTATACAATGTCACGTGCTTTACATATACAAATAAGAAAAGAAAAAAATATTTGGAAAGTATTATTGCTTTAATGTGTATAGGAAAAAAAGTGGGGAAAATGGCACTGCAGCTTGACAGGTGACAAAAATGAAAATGCTGCTTTAAGTAAGCAGGGTGCAAAGGGCTCGAGTGTAAATGTTTTTTCAGTGGAATGTGCTGTAATAGAATATTCCCAGTGATAAAACTGGCAGTTTTGCCAAAGTGCAAACTTGCAGTAAAACTTTGATAAATTATGCTTTCTTACCTAACAATAATGTATGAGCATTTTGTGCAGAATTCACTTAAAAAAAAAAAAAAAAAATACACCAAGTTACAAAAAAAAGGTGTTTTTTTCTCCCCATTCTGGTTCCTGCTCTTCCATACAGACCACTGGGAAATGTTCTCCTGTGCGTTAATGATGCTTTTGTGCTGCTGAGACAGCTTAAATATTACAGTGATGATGATAAATCACTAGCAAGGTGGAGAAGAGACTGTTTTTATATCCTAAACTATTTATAGATTTTACTGCTTTTTGGATGTCAAATCCAGTTATTGCTTTGCTGTTGTATATATTAGAGGAGAGCCCCTCCCCCTCCTTCCTCTCCCCCCTCCTTCCTCTTCCCCCTCCTTCCTCTTCCCCCCTCCTTCCTCTTCCCCCCTCCTTCCCTCCCTCTCTCCCCTCTCTTCCCCCCTCCTTCCTCTCCCCCCTCCGTCTCTCCTTCCCTCTCTCCCCTCTCTCCACTGTCTCCCCTCTCTTCCCCCCTAATACCCTACCCCTCTCTCTTCTGTACACTGGTACAATCAGTGATGTTGTGCCATTGTACCATGAACTGAAGAAAAAAAAAACCTGCAGAAAAATGGAGGATGTGAGTCACTTTGCCCCCGCCCAACACTCCCTATTAGTAAGTGGTTAAGATGTAGGGTTCTTTGGTCACAGAGATGTGGCAGGAGGCCCAAGAGAGATTCTCACCATGATGTTGGCAGCTTAAGGTATGGTGGACCCATAGGTGGTAACTGGTGGTGTATTAGTGACAGCAGGCCGGCATAACCCAACGGTGATTACAGATGTCAGGCCACGGGGACAACCATAATATGGGGGATCATGAGTCCAATGGTGGGAATATGGGACCTCCTGTATGGCATATTAAATAAAGCTGTGACCGTTTTCATCTCACTTATGGTGTTAGTGTGGTTATTGAAGAGAGGACATATGGAGGAAATATACCAGTGCCATTGTTATTGTCATCTTCAATTTAATGACCAATGTCATACAGTACCCCGCCCTGCTGTTATGTTTAACCCTCTAAGGCCGCGTTTGGGCGAACGCGCGACCATGCGCATGACGTCATGCTCGCTTTAGCTGCAGCAATTTGTGGCCTGGGTAGATGCGACGGTGAGGTGTGTCGCGGGGGGCATGGCCGTGACGTCACAGAGCTGGTTCACCCTCATTGGGCGAACCGCTTACGTGACCCGGGCCGTCGTGCCGCAGAAACAAATGTATTTGATTCTTGGCGCGCCACGCACTACATCGCCCTGGCACATGCGTGGTCTATGATCGCGATCATTGCCTTAAGGCATTTTGATCGCGCGCGCGGTCACGCTAACCATGGACCCTAGTGGGTAATTCTAGATCTGCCAAAGCAGCCAATTTGATGGCCATTTTCAGCCAAAAACACCTACTGCACCGACACACTTTATTCGAGCAAATACCCGGTATGTACCTGGCAGATACCTGGAATGCGCCGCTCCTCACCTCTGACAAGCCCCGTTGCATTTGCCTTCCCAGCCTGGGTTCATGCCTGGCTGATGGGCGGCTGATCTGTTAAATGATAATGATTAGGATTTAATAGGCTGCAATGCTTCGCGTGTCTACCAGATGGCATAAATTCATGAATTGTAATGCAGTATATATATATATACTGTGCAGTATTGCAGCCAGCGGGAATAAAATGCTTCAATCCCTGCTGGGAAAATACCTCAATGCACTCGGGCAGAAAACAGTCACAAACCTCAATACACCCGGGTATACCCGAATTCGTGGGACTAGCCAAGCTCGAATAAAGTGTGTCGCCAGTGTATAGACGCCAACGTCCGTTTCGGCAGATATAGTTACAGAATAGGGAGCATAGAGGCACATGCATCAAGCGCCAGCACAGGTTATCACACCCGTTCCGGCATTAACGCTCATCGACTTGGAATAGGTGAGATCACCCGTACCGGCGCTTGGCTCGCGCTCTTGGTCTGAAGATGTGCAATTACGGGGCCCAACTTCCTTTGCTAAGAAACATTTTGCTAATGATCCAGCTGCTGAATGAACACAATTTCCCTTCCCTACTGTCTGCGCGTCTCCTGGGGTTTGTGAGAAGATTCTTCCTGCAAGGTCATATCCAGCACATTAGCAAGTCTCTGTGAAGTTCCTCTCTTACCACCGGGCTGGCAGGATCTCGTTTTGCACAGAAAGGGTAAAACAGGGTAATGCCTAATCATTAAGGAGACCCCAGTGCTAATGATGGCGTCCATCCAGTTTTTGCCCTGGGAGACTTTGATACATAAACCCCTTCAACAGACAGATATCTGCAACGTTCATTTTCTGCCAGAGGGACGGCCCCTCTGCCAGTGAAGGAGTTAATATTCGGGCAACAATTCTGTAGATATAAAGTATAAAACACAGCTTCTGCTTTCTCTTAACACCTGCAGTGCTGGAGGATGGAGAAGACAGGGGAATATACTATAATTATTGCAACAAACATCAAAATAGCCCCAATAGAAAAGGGAATCTCTGCCCCGGAGAGCTTACAATCTACGTTAAGATCCAGGTCATGGCAAAGCTGCAAGGCTGCCTCATAATATGAACTCGGAATATATTTCAAGGACGTTGTTGCTGTAGAATGTTTTTTTAAAGCTCCTTTGGCAGTGAAAGGGTTAGCTCGCTGGATCCGCCATCACCTTTGTCTGCCTAAAAGGCCTGTATCAGACCCATTAAAAGTGTATTCATTTTGAGGCAGGAGCTAGACAGAGAATATTGAATAATCGTCAGGATTCCCGGTGCAACTACATTTTCCAGGCTATCTGCTTGATACATTTGTTTTCTGTGTGATCTAAATACGGATTATCAATGTCACCCTTTGCTCCCTGGAACAGGCTGCCCGGGAACCCCCCGTGCTCTGCAGTGGCTTTGTTTTATTTTCTATTTATTCTAAGAGACCTGCTTGTTCTTGGTTCCCAGTGTCTGGATCTAATGGCTTCCTCTGCTTTTCCCCATAATGCCGCTGTGCAGCATACCGTGCCACTGGTAATAGGCAAAGTAATTGGAGGCTCCTCTGACAGCAGAGGGGTTAAAGAAATCCACATGGCTGTTTCCCCCCCCCCCCCCCCTTTTAAAGTGATTGTCAGTTTATCTTACTTGATCGCAAACCGCCTTCTCCTTGTGAAGTGGTACTCTAATTAGGGGTGCCAGATTGGCCCCTATTTCATTGACTCGTCCCGTTCAAGGTCTGTCGGGATGCATAATTGTCTCTTATGTTAGCGCCTTGACGTGAAATGTCTGAACTTAAAATGAAACCGGTTATAAAATCCTAATAGATTTCTTCTCGAGTGTAATAGTTGTATACATTTAGCCACGCCCACTAGCACTCCTTTTGACACTTATATACATATATATATATTATGTGGTAATGGTTGGGGTTTCTCAGAGCTTGTTGGGAATCTGTGTATTTTGTTAACTGTGTGCAGCTGGTCTCAGCTGCTTATGGGACGGTAGCGGTCCCTCCCCCCCAAGGTTTAAGCTTGCCCCTCCCCACTTTCCATGTTGTCAGGTCACTTTCATTTTGCCAGGTTACGACAGCTCCAATGTGATCATTCTTCCTGTAATTATACAGGTAAATAAGAATTTTAACCCAGGGAGTGTTAGGACCTGCTACGGTCATGCTTTGTAAGTGGCAGCAGGCTTTAGACGCTTTGGCCAAAGGGTTAAAAAAAATGACCCTTTTACAAGAGATATATAGGTATTGCACTGTGTATTTTTGTCACATTGGAAGTAGCTTTGGGCATTTTTGTTTTTTGTCGAGTGTAATAGTTACCTTTTATGATAGCTGTCCCCTTACTACATTTTTAAAATAATCAAGTTAGGACCCTGCCTGGTCATCTCATATTACCATGACCCCCACACTACAGGCGTTACTTTTTCTCCCACCGCTCCGTGTTGATTCCGTGTGCGTCTTTCCCCAGCCAGCCAAGAGCAGAGAGAATAAACAGCAAAGAATATAGCCGTCACGCGGGAGATACCATCCAGCTCGGAGCAGTTGCAAATCATTCATCGCTCATTAGGACGTCGCACTTTCATACTGTATTTCGGGGGTCTCGTATTATAAAAGCGAACCCTAACTCCAATCATGATCAAAAACCAATAGAGAGTGTGTTTCTGTATGAGTGCTTTCACTTTATTGTAACTTATTGTCCACTAACACATGTGGCATGGTGACTCTGAATAACACGGAGACGGGAATCGGGGACATGCTGCTTATTGTAAGTAGTGAGCAATGTTTCTGCGTTTCTTTGATGGTGTTATCTATAGATATTTCTTTTGTTTTCTTATTTGACAATACTCTCACTAATGTCTCTCTTGTGCAGAGTTTTAGCTGGGTGACAAGTTATCCAGCCATCTCAGGCAGGGAGCCGGTCACTTTCTGCTAGTCGGAAATCATCTGTATGCTGTAAGAAATGATTGTCTGTGCTAGTTACCGTGACCAATGTTAAATAGATTTGTTGACCCGAAGTAATACTTTTTTAAACGTCATTCTCTCTCCCCCCCATGTCATTCTCTCTCCCCCCCATGTCATTCTCTCTCCCCCTCATGTCATTCTCCCTCCCATATGTCATTCTCTCTCCCCATGTCATTCTCTCTCACCCCCATGTCATTCTCTCTCACCCCCGTGTCATTCTCTCACCCCGTGTCATTTTCTCTCCCCCCCATGTCATTCTCTCTCCCCCCGTGTCATTCTCTCTCACCCCGTGTCATTTTCTCTCCCCCCCATGTCATTCTCTCTCACCCCCATGTCATTCTCTCTCACCCCCGTGTCATTCTCTCACCCCCGTGTCATTCTCTCTCCCCCCCATGTCATTCTCTCTCCCCCCGTGTCATTCTCTCTCACCCCGTGTCATTCTCTCTCACCCCCGTGTTATTCTCTCTCACCCCCGTGTCATTCTCTCTCACCCCCGTGTCATTCTCTCTCACCCCCGTGTCATTCTCTCTCACCCCCGTGTCATTCTCTCTCACCCCCGTGTCATTCTCTCTCACCCCCATGTCATTCTCTCTCCCCTCATGTTACTCTCTCTCCCCCCATCATTCTCACGAGAGAGGGTAGCCAAAACGTTGGCCCAATAAAATACATATGTAGATAGATAGGCAGACAGACAGAGACACAGACTCAAACAATTTTTTCCCCAAGCATTTTTCTCTGTAATTTTATACAAATCCACAGCGTGAACACAATAATGTACAACAAAGCAGCGGTGAAAGTGTGCCCGCCCTTACTCTAAATCGATTCTCCCATTTGTGCGGGGCCCGAGTTGCTCCTCATTTCCAGGCTGGGGCAGTGAATGCAGAGAGAAGCCAATCTTGCTGTTTAGAACCAGCAGAAGGTGGCCTTGGATTCCGCTGTGTGGCTGCACAGCTTCTGCAGGCGGATTGAATTACGGCCGCGTGTGGCACTGATGTTCTCCCAGACACGATGGGAACATCAATCATTTTTATGATCATTTTTCTCCCCATATTGTTTATTTACATTTCCTTTGGGTCAGTGGAATGATTCTGATTCTTACTGGTATGTAATTCATCCCCATGTATTATCGCTTGCAGCGAGGATTGTATTCAGATAAAGACGCTGGTGACTCCAGGGGAAATAACAATTTTCCGAGGCCCCTAATAGTCCAACTGATGAGGTCGGCAAACAGTAGGATTAGTGGTCTAAAGCTGGGGTGCGCAAAGTTTTCTTCCTGCGCCCCTCTGCCTGCTCTCACCCCCCCCCCCCTCTTGGCTCCGGCGTCAAATGATGCCGCGGAGTCATGTGACATCACGTTACCATGGCAACGTGACATCACGTGACCCCGCGGCGTCATTTGACGGCGGGTTACCATTGACGACGCGTCGCTGGAAGGCAAGTGAAGTTACAGGGGCCTCATGCGATCCCCGGCATTTAATTTAACCTGTAACCGCCTCGCCCCCCACTTTGCGCACCCCTGGTCTAAAGCAAAGCAAGGTGAGATCAAGGTGGTCATTCTCTGAACCTGGAGGTGTAGCAGGCTAAGGGGAAACGTGAGGCAATTCTTCACAGAAAGGGTGGTAGATGAATGGGAGAGCCTCCCAGCAGAGGTGGTAGGGGGCTAAGGTGGAAAGGACATTCAACAATTCTTAGGATAGACCTAAGTAGCTAACCTAGATAGAAAAGGAAGCCAAGGACCAGGTGGGCTTGAAAGTTTCACAGCAGATAGGAAAATGGACGGGCGAGGTGGGGCGAGTGGTTCTGATCTGCCGTCAAATTCTCTGTTTAATACTAGTTCATGCAGTAAGACAAACTGTGAATAAGGCAGCTGCTTCTCCCAGCAGCAGATATTTGTTGTTCTTGGTGCCTTTTAAAACTGCCTGTCCCACTGTTTGGAAGTATGTATGTGATACGTCTCCGCTTGTTCCCATCCCTGAGACACGAGGACCCCCCCACCCCCCCCCCCCCGCCCCTGGAGTAAGTGGTATGATGATACCTTTATTGGACCAACAAGTAGATATGTTACAAGCTTTCGAAACTCTCAGGGTCCTTCATCGGGTACGGCAGAAATACAGAAACACAATATAATATACAGTGTATGTAAGAGGGATATCTGGATACAATGGATGTTTAGAGGAACTGGGAGATAAGATAAGGTACTGTAGAAACAAGCAGCCTGGTGTGAAAATGAACAGTAGAGACATACAGTAGAAGGCTTCTCTCTATTGAAATGCAGGAGACGTGAGGGGGGAGTGCATTGGGACAAGACAGTGTATGGAAGAACTCACCCTTCTTTGCCATTCTGAAGAGGTTAACTAAAATACTCCCATTACAGCACTGTATGCCCTTTATTCCATCACTGCCCCCTGCCTCTGTCTTTGTGGGGTCCCCTCAGTCCCTTGTGCTACATGCAGGAGGAAACAGCTGGGTGCAGTTTGGGATGTTTACTTTTGAAAAGATGTACCCGTCTGTACAGAATGTGTTTAGAATCTTTTACCTGTGAAATGAGTAGGGACCTCAACAGGAACCCTTTAGAAAGGCAAATAAGTTACCCCACCCACCCTCATCGGCTGACTGCTCAAATTAAAAGCAGCGTTTCATTTCTGGCCTTGCTCAGTGCTGATTAGGTGGAAGGCAGAGCACCTCAACCTTTTTACACCTATGAAATTAAAATGTATCGGGTCTTTGCAGAATCCCAGCCCATTGCCCTAAATGCAGGTACATTATGTTAAAAATACTATTGCTGTGGAAGGGTTTACATTTTTTTAAATAAACTTAAAAGGTCTCTATGCCGTTTAATTTATAACATGACAGTATAACACATAGCAACCTTTTTAACAGTATGGCCAAAAACAAATGATTGGATCTTGAATAGAATTAGTTCTTAAAAACTCTGCAATCATGAAATGTTTTTCAGGGAGCCCCTGTTAACCTCCTGCACACCCCAGAGATTCACAGATTGAAACCACCACTGCTTTAAGTGGCCCCACTGTCCCCATGCTGGTAACCTTCACTACAGTATATGGCATACCTGTTCAATTCCAGTGCAACAAATGAGTCGTGTTTTAGGGTTCTCGGCCGAACCCCAGTTACGGGGGTTATTGTAACTGAATGATCCTGGCTGCTCTGCCTCAGGATGAACAGGGGCTGGGGCTCTGAATTATTTGGGGCCTTAAGTCACCACTTCATTTGTTTATGTCCTAACAGCAGAACAGAATGTTACAAGCACTGTAACCATGTGGCATTCACTTTGCCGGCTCCCGGCAGATCCAACCTGGAAGATGAGCCCAGGGAAATTTATGCACCTTTGACTGTGCACACTTACACTTTTTGATTAAAGAATATATCAGCGCAGAAAAGGCGGAGGGGGGTAGAGAGGTTGGGGATTCCTTATAAACCTTGGTTTTACTGCCTCGTAAACTGTGACTTGCCAAGGGGTTTTTTTTTCTTTTCTTTTCTTCCGGAGAACGGAGAGCATCCCAAAGTGTTCTTCATCCGCAGATGAAGTTTGCAGGTGCGGCGTTGAATGTATTGGAAACTTGTCTGGCGAAATATTATGCCACGCTTTTTAAGCTCTGCAGCGCCGCGAACACCTGCAACAAACTGCATTGTGGGAGGAAAGAGAATGGATTCATGTTTATTAACCCTTCTCCTGCCAGGGGGTGCGTTGCAGGCCCCCCTGGCAGTAGAAGGGTTAAAAAATCGCGAAAGTGACGTCACTGCTGCTGCCCAACCATCCTTGTGAAGGTCTTTTTTTTTCCAGTGAAAAGGTCGATTTTAATCCTCTTATTTTTCACCCTTTTCAACCTGAATTGCTAATGAACCACGTTTTTCCAATTTTTGCAACAGCGGAAAAAAAAACCATATATAGGATTTTGAATGAAAACCTGCTTTAATCTCCGCTGAAGCGTGCAATTCTGATTTATTACCCATCGCTGTTTCCTGCAGTATATTTTTCCTCGTAACATATTGATTGCCCTCCCTCAATAAACAATAATAAGCACAAACTGGTAAGACGCTATAAATAAACAATGGTGCTAATAACCTTTACGGCTCGGGGGAGACGCCATGCGCACAGATAATGTGGAACTCGCCGTGCGTTCGGCTTCGGATAGTTTGTTGTTGGAAGTCTGAGCCGCGGGAAAACTGGGCAGAAATTTTAACAGTTGGGAAATAACTGATCACGTTTTTGATGTTGGAAAAGCGCGGGAGGTTTTCAGGCGCACGTCGGACTCGCGCCGTGTGTGCAAAAATTCGCCCTGTATTTTCTTTTTCGCAAGATGGATACATTTCGCCAATGAGGAGGCAAATTCCACAGGAGCGCCAGTGTGTATGAAATCTTTGTAAGAATGTGGCGACAATGTTCGCAAACTGAACTCGGCCCGCATGCGGTTTTCCGAAAAGCAGTCGAGACAGGGGGCCTGAGATTTGGGGAAGTTTGGGGTAGGGATGCTTTCAGGCAAAAGCAATATACAGTAAGTTACAAATGCCACTGATTCACTAGAATTTATTTTTTTGGCATCCTATTAATATTTTTTTTTTATTTGTCTACATATCGTGTTTGTTTGGTTAACTCATTCAGTGCAGGAAGGGACAGCAATGCATCTGGCAGTGGAAAGGGTCAAATAGAACTAGTACTAAATCCCTCCAGAATTAAATATAACTGCACAGGTATTGTATGCAAAGCAATACCTTGTACGCATGCCTAGTGCTGAATGGGTTAATAGCAGGTGTGTCCACTCTCTCTTAGGTCCCATGAGTCTCACTGACTTATTATTTTTTTATTGGATCCGGAATCGGAGACTTCAGTGGAGCCTTATTGATAAAAAAAAATCAGTACTTTCCCAGTAACTCGTCAAATGGCGATCACGTGATCGTGGTGTCGTTTAATCCGGAAATGGAAGAGGAACGCAAACCGCGATCTCACCCGTAAAACGAGCACAAAAGGGGAATGGCGTAAGCCACTATACCATGCAGCCCCTGCGGTGTCAGACCTCATGATGTGGTGGCTAAGGCTGGGGCACCCAAAGCGTTCAAATGCAATTTTCAGGGGGCCCAAAACGTCCAAATCACCCTGATTTCATATGAAGTTTTAACGTCTCTGCAGGGTGTGGCGGAGTGTTGTGATCGCCTTCGATATTACTCTTTAGAGCCCACAACTGTCTGGCATCAGCTCCACCACTCGGGCACTATTATAACATGTGCAGTAACAAGTGAAAGTCCATAACAAAATATCATAGTATGCAAAATCTATGCTTCATTTAACACATTATGGATCAATGAGCAAGAATGTTAGTGCTTTCAGCAGCATGCCGCCTGAATGGAAATAGGGGAGAAGGGGATGTTGGGGAAGTCATTTGGGACGGTAGAGACGGAGGGTCATAGTTGGGATGTATTGCCCAGGAGATGGCTCTGCATGTCATCTCCACCCGCAGCTCACAGCGATCATTGACTTTGCCCAGACAGCCTCTGGCCCATGTTGGCAGCATTGGGCAGAGGAAAACAAATGTAACATTATGCACGTCTTCCCTCCAGCACCAGAAACGGTGAGAGGTCACTTCTCCACCAGCTCTGCGGCTTAGACTCACTAGGCTACTTTCATGATGCTGAGGACCTCTTCGTTAAAGTCAGTGGTGACCTCAGGCTTAATGAACCTAGGGTCTGCCAGCATAATGTTTTGCCCACACTCCAGCAGCAAAGGTGTCCGCTCAAAAGCACTAGTGAAAAAACGTTCTTCACATTGTTGCGTTTGTTGTGTAAACCATTTTTGTTTAATCATGTCCTAAAAATGTGGATTATGTGATCAGGATGGACAGGGGGAAATGTGCATTTAAAAGGAGTAGCTTAGTGATGAAGACACTGCCTTTGGAAGAGTGTGAACTTGGTTCAGATCCTAGTATTATTTCTCCTTTAGACACTTTATCTTCCTGTACCTCCGCTACCAATATTAGATTGTAAGCTCTTCTGGGCAGGGACTAATTGTGCCTGCAAAAAGGATACGTACAGCGCTGCCGCTGATAGATAAGAAAAATATTACTGTATATTCTTATTATACATTTTTTTTAAATAGCTCAGAGTGAAACTGTGCCACGAGTTCTTTCCTTTGGATTCTGTCTTCGTGTGTTGTGTTCACTCTGCAGGGCACAGAAAGGGACAGGCTCCGGTTACCTTGTGATTATTGGTGTTAGCCCATGGGTGTTCAAACGCTCCCCTTCATCAGTTACTTCCACTTAGCTGCCTCCATATAATGTCACACTTCAGCACTCTAAAAGCCAGTGACCAGTAGGTCAGCACTATGCAAATTACCTTTTCACCCCTGTTCCTCGCCATTGCATTTGTATCTCAGGGGGCTTGAATTTTAATTAAAGGCTTTTGACTTATTGAATCACAGATCATCAGTTGCACTTGACGTGGAACTTTGAATCGCAGCTGTAGCGAGAGGATTTCAGTGGTTTGGCAAGCAAAGATGGATGGGAAGCTGTGTTCATCCCTTCTTCCATGTAGTAACAAAGGGGGAGAGGGTGGTATGATACCTTTTATTGGACCAACAAGTAGTTGATATGTTACAAGCTATGGAATGTCCCAGGGTTCTTCATCGAGTAGTTGCAGCAAATATATTGTTCTTTTATCAGGCTCCCGAAAAAGATGTAAGGACCTGGGCTACTTACAGTGTAGGGCAGACTCAGGATAGGATGTGGACTTGGTTTGGACCCCAAGCAAGGCTGTGGAAGCAGCTTACTCCTCTTCCCCTCTTTGCTCAACAGCTGATGGTCTGCACCTTGTACTGTACGTTTAACCTTGAGTGCAGTTATCCACTGGAATCTTCAATTTGCCTCATTGAAGGACAGTCCATTGTCAGAATCTCCCTAGACATCCTCTTCCCAGCCACAGTTCCCTTGTCTGTCTACTGTGTGTGCTGCTGGTTCTGTCTGCTCTGGGTTTCCTCTGTCTGTTTGTCTCCTCTTGTTGTTCCTGTGCTTATAGTTTCCTGATCCTCCCTTGCCTTTGTTTTGTGTCCTGACTCATGCCCATGCTTCTGCTTCTGTTCCTTGTGGAGTCCTGATTGATATTAAAGGCCCTTGCTAGTGTTCTAGCTTGTCCCTGCTTGTAAGTTCCTAGTCTCAGTTCCTGCTCCCCTGCCCTGTTCCTGCCTTCCTGCTGCCGACCCCTGCCTGGATCCCGATGATCCTGCTTGCCGCCTGCCACCGAACCCTGCCTGTGACCCTGACGATCCTGCTTGCCGCCTGCCACCGACCTCAGCTTGTGACCCCAACAATCCTTGCCTTCCCTGCTGTTCTGGCCATCAAGGTCCCACCTGCTCCTGGAGTTCCTGTGACAGCCATGACCATTTGATCAGTAGAGATGGGTGAATCCACCCAAAAAAATTGCCCATCTCTAGTGATATGTACACTCAGGTTCTATGACCCGTCCTTGTGGTACAGACAAGGTTAAGGGGACCTCTGTGAAAAATATCTTCATATTTGTGATCGATAAAAGAATCTGCAGTTATGCTTCATCTGATGTTGGTGAACATCACGCCACCTTGATTGGAAGATTGCAATGTATACACATACTACATACAGTATAGCCCAGGGGTGGCCAACTCCAGTCCTCAAGGTCCACTAACAGGTCAGGTTTTCAGGATATTGCTGCTTCAGCACATGTGTGTGGCTCAGTCAACAAATGAGCCACTGATTGAGCTGCCTTTGCTGAAGCAGGGATATCCTGAAAACCTGACTTGTTGGAGGCCCTTGATGACTGGAGTTGGCCAGCCCTGGTATGGCCATGTAGATGGCATCTGAGGCCATCACACTGGCCTATTAGATGTGGCAGAATATAGGAGCGAATCTCAACAATTCAGCATAGAGCTGAAAGTCACAAGAACATTACCTGCTGGGTACTTTTAAAAGTTCTCTGTAGAAATCACCTAAGAATTTCTCACCAGATAAAAAATATATATCAGAGGAAGAAATGGTGGTGTCTGTATACTGTACACTTCTGTATTGTGGTAGCGATAGTAAAAGGGTTTCAACGCTTCACTGCCAGGGAAAGAGTTATGGTTTAGAAACCATGAAATCAAGAAACAAATGTGTTTTTTTATTTTTCGATAGAGCATCACAGATGCATAGAAGTCAAGCGTCAAGGACAAAAATACTGTGTATGCCATTTTTTTATGAGTCCTGAGCCAAAAAGTGTAATTTTAATGGAAAAGTACTGATTTCTTATCAGTCACACTCCAATGAAGTCTATTGAACTTCTGATGTTAAAAATCCCCGAGACTGGCTGAATCAGTGTTTGATGGAGGAAATGTGTGTCCTCCCAAGTTATGTTACATAAGGTGCTTCTGTTCTAATACATTGGTTACTCTCAGGGCCGCCAACAGGGGGGGTCTGCCAGGGCTTGTGTCCCGGGCCCGCTGGCTGGGGGGTGCCCGGCCGGCGCTGAAAATTTTCCCCAACCTCTGGCCAGGCCCTGCTACAGGTCGCGGCCGGGCCCCCAGTGGGGTTCAGTCAGGCGTGTTGGCGCTCCCTCCCCCCCACCCCCCCTGCCGATCCCCACGGCTGCTGCCCGGGTGGGAAGTAGGCTTGGGGGGGCAAAACTGGCCTGCCCCGGTCCCCGTAGCTAGGGGGTGGTGGAGGTATTTTGTATATGTATTGGGGAGGTGGAGATATTTTGTATATGTATTGGGGAGGTGGGGGTATTTTGTATATGTATTGGGGTGGTGGGAGTCTTTTTAAAATGTATTGGGGCCACCCACTCAGGCAGTCACCCACCTAGTCAGTCAGTAAGTCACCCAGGCAGTCAGTCAATGTCACCCACACAATCACCCACCCACCCAGTCAGTCACCCAAGTAAGTCACCCTGATTTTTGGGTGATTTGTCAAGCACTGCATATATGTGCGTATATTGAACCCCTAAGACCCATATTTAACCCTCCCTCCCGCCCATATTTAACCCTCCCCCCGCCCATATTTAACCCTCCCTCCCCACCCATATTTAACCCTCCCCCCGCCCATATTTATCCTCCTCCAGGCTCATACTGAATCCCCCCAGGCCTTTTGTCACATTGGATGTAGCATTGAGTATCTTTGTCTTTTGCTGAAAATATTACAATAAACAGACTGCATTGTAATGTTTTTTTCCGTATTAACAATAAAAAGAAAACAGTTAAGTAAAAGTTGCGTGGAAAAAAAAATGTTCAGTGTAGGTGCGCTATGGGTTTGGGGGGGGGGGTGCGCTATGGGTTTGGGGGGGGTGGCTGCTCCTTTCATTTGTCCTGGCCCCATGATTTCTTTTGGCGGCCCTAGATACTCTGGATATTAACATGTATCGGTGAGCATGGGTTGGGCAGCAGAGGCTCACGTCTCCCCTCCTCCGTGGCTGTGCTAGCCAGAGAGCAACTTCAGT
Source organism: Ascaphus truei (assembly GCF_040206685.1). Lineage (NCBI taxonomy): Eukaryota > Metazoa > Chordata > Amphibia > Anura > Ascaphidae > Ascaphus > Ascaphus truei. Next base: position 288,042,112 of record NC_134487.1, read on the forward strand.
CCTTGGTCCGTCCTGCGGGGGCGTTTTTCATGGGAACGGATTCGTTTCCGGCAGGGTCATTGTACATGTCCCCAAGGCAAATGTGGAGACTTTAATTACCCACTGTCAGCGGGAAAGGTTGCGTGTTGCGTAGCTGTGACATGGAAACAGCAGGTTGCTATGCTACAGTACCAGTTGTAAGGGGGTTAACCCCTTCAGAGCTGGGAGAGCCCGCAGCATATTGCTTATTGCCCCTAGAGTTAACCCCTTCAGGGATAGAGGGTCATTGTAGTAGCCTGTGAAATATTATCAGATGAGGCTGCGGTTTACGCTGTCTGTGCTGGGGAGGGGGGAAGAACTCATGTTGAAGTTGTTTTGGGGTTAACCCTTTCAGGTCCTGCAGTGCACTATTTACTACTCCAGAGCTCATTGCAGTGCTAGAGGAGCATGCAACAAGTTGAGATTCCATTTATTTAACCCTCCCAGTGCCAGAGGCGGCGGCAATGCCTTTCTTTACATGTCTACCCAGCACTAAAGGAGTTAGCGCCAGCATAACTTTACTGCAGGCACTGATGGGGTTAACCCAGGGGTTCTCCACTTCAGTCCTCAAGACCCCCCCCCCCAAACAGGTCAGGTTTTAAGGATATCCCTGCCTCAGCGCAAGTGGCTCACCTGTGCTGAAGCAGGGATATCCTGAAAACCCAACCTGTTGGGGGGGTCTTGAGCACTGGAGTGGAGAACCCCTGCCTTAACCCCATCAGTGCCTGCAGTAAAGTTATGCTGGGGTTAACTCCTTTAGTGCTGGGTAGACATGTAAAGAAAGGCATTGCCGCCGCCTCTGGCACTGGGAGGGTTAAATAAATGGAAGCTGCGTTTCCGCCCTTCACCCTCCCTCTCAGATTGTCCTGCTAAATGCCATTTGGAACAAGCGTCTTTTCATTTGACAGTAAAATCAATGAATGAAATATTACAGAGCCAAAAAAGGCTCGGTGTGGAATTCATTACCAAATGGGGTTTTGCCGTGAAAGGCCAGCTTACTCCAACTGGCTGCGCCCGGCAATCAAATGCACGAGCTTCATTAAATTCACAAGTCTGTTAACCCCTCACCTGCTTTTAAACTTTGGCCTACAAGCTACTTTAAGGCGGTTGGCCTGCATCATAAAGATCGCTGTAGACAATGAGTCAGAGACTGCATTAAAGAGGCAGCCACACTTAGGATTTTGCTAACAGCTTCTCTGGTGTTTTTAACATGTCATCGTGTACAGTAAGTTGCTGCCAGAGAGGACTATGGGACATTAACCCCTTGAACTGCCTTAAAAAACATATTTCACCGATCTAACGTAGGGTGATGCCAATGTTGCAATGGGCAGAACGTTTTGATGTAGATTGAAGCAATACCCAAGATGCAGAACTTCACATGTGCTTCAAATATGTTCGTCCTATTGCTCCACATCACTTATTACCTCCGTTAGAGCAGGGAGATAGCCCTGAGCCACATCTGCAGAAAGCCGTCCTCTTCTTCACGGGCACACCGCTCTGCTCCAAGCAGTGGTGGTTTGCCTGATAGGCCCAGGGCATCAAAATGTGGGGGGGGACAAATGTTCTGTTATGCCCCATATATAGAGGCCCATGCTGTCTTCACCACTGATTGCCGGGGGGACAGAGCGTGGGGCCTCTGTAAAGGTCTCTTACCTTCTCCTTTGCTTCGCCCTCCTCCTGTAGCATTGTAGCGTCAAATGATGCTGCGGCGTCACATGGCGATGCATTGCCATGGCACGCCGCAACGCTGCAGTAGGAGGAGGGTGACGCTGCAGGAGGAGGCGGACCGGGTGGCAAAAAGGTAGGTGTCTATGCACTTAATGACACCACTCTGAGGACAGCATATGCCATGTGTATGCCTACTCTTCTGTGAAAAATAGTGAAAAGGCGCAAACAACTTCAATGTGAAAATGGTATTAAATGTGCAAATAATAACAAGTGCAAATATCATTAAGTGCTATAAAATAAAAGAATTATAACCCAGCTCAAACCCTCTGGTGGGACCTGTCTCACGGGTTCCAAGAAGTATGACAGATCTCAAACAATACAGGAGGAGCATATATGGGACAAAAAAGAAAGAATGATACAAAATTTAAATGCAGAGACACTCCTGACGAAGCCGGATGCAGTCTACCCAGACTGGGCAAAAAGCGTAGAGTGTTGCTTTCTGTACCTGTGGGCGATCCGTAGTTTTCCAGCCAAACAGCCGTGACGTCACACGCCCATACGGACGCAGCGAGAGGAGCTCCGACATCAGACTGCAGGCGAGGGAGACTTGGAGAATCCAGGGGAGGCGGTGAGAGCTGCGGTGAACCCACGATACTCACATAATATTGTGATAAATGCTTATTTTAATCTTGCACATTGTAAGTGCGCACTTTTATACCTATTTTTTATAAAGTTTATATTATCAGCCTGATCGCGCTATGTAGTGCTTTCTCATCTCTTTTTTACACTATCATCGCATTGGTGAGGCACACCTTCAGGGAGATCCAAACAACATCTATACCATACGGGTAGCAGCCCTATCTGCTAACTGCACTCTAATCTTCTACATCTTGTGAGTAGGCTGAACATCAGAGCCAAGATTACATCCTATATTATACGTCATTGTTAATACATCTGCACTTAAATTTTGTATCTTTCTTTCTTTTTTTGTCCCATATATGCTCCTCCTGGATTGTTTGAGATCTGCCTACTCTTCTGCCATTCTTTGGAAGGCAATAGGGCACGGATAAAGTTTAACCCATGCTGTTCTTAAGAGACGGCCCAGTATCTTGATGTATAAACTCATATTGAAATTAACCTGTCAAAAACAATGCTATAGCAGAGACTCTGTTGTAAAGCTAATAACCCCATTTGTCATTACCGTGAGTTAAGCAAAGATCTGTTATATCGATAATCTGCATGTATTGCTGTGATACAACCCCCCTCCCCTCTCCCCAACAGGTCAGGTTTTCAGGATATCCCTGCTTCAGCACAGGTGGCTAAATCAGTCTCTGCTTCAGCACAGGTGGTGTGGTGCAGTCTTCTACTGAGCCACTGATTGAGCCACCTGTGCTGAAGCAGGGATATCCTGAAAACCCTGACCTGTTGGGGGGGGGGGTGGAGGAGGGTGGTTGCGGACTGGAGTTGAACCCCCCTAAGTTAAGCAGTGTCTCTCCGTTGTCTGCTATGCAGATATAATAGGAGCGAAGCCGTTATGATCCCACAAGCCTCTGCAGAGCAATAGAGGGATTAGGAAAGTGCAATGAAATACTGCGGGACTTCCCACAGGAGCCTACACCTCCCAAGCTAACAAGCTCATGTCTGCTTCTGCATGCGTGTTCTGGAGGATTTTCTCGTGCTTCGTCAGTGATGCCCGTGGGTCCCCAAACATAAGTTGCAATGTGCAGGGTAATTGGTCACATCTTAATTATGGACAAGAGCTTGTCAGCGCAGGAGTGTGACAGCATATCTCCTCCCCAGCAGTAATCGCTATAATAATGGGGACTTTGAACATCATACATCCACGGAGAAGCTCAGAAAGCCACAACATATTACCATTCACAGTGGTCTTATCGCGGCCAAACAACTGTGTGCCATTCCGCTCTTACCAACAGTACATTGTGTCCTGAAATGCCACAGCATAGTAACAGAACGTCCCGTTTCACCAACTGTTGTCATTGTTCACTGCCCCCTCTGGAGCATAATAATAGGATATGTTGTGATCTGCATTAACACTGCCATGCTGTGATATTCTGCTTTATAATCACGTGTTGTGTTGCTGCTGTAACTCTACTCACATACATAACCGCTTTATCCAATGGGCACAAGGGGCAGATGCCCGCGGCCCTGCTGTGCACACGCCAGTGAGAGGGAGCCCAATGTGGTCAGGAGTGGGAGGAGAGTCCTTGATTTAACCTTATGTCGCACATACGAAAAAGTACAGGTCTGGATGTCTCACAAGAAAAGAAAGTATTAAGAAGTAAGAACAAGTGATGAGTTCTGAACAAGCTGCACTTGTCACATTTTAGAAACAAAGCTGGATCATAATGGTCCCATGAAGATGCTCACACACCAGAAAGTGAAGCAGGTGCCGTTGGCCATGACAGAAGAAACGGACCGTCTGACCCAAAGCAGGCTGGAGTATATAAGTGAAGAGGAAGATCTTCCTGCCTGGAGCTGCAGTTGCAGAAGATAAGTCCTATTTAGAATGACATTGTGAAGCTGATCGACTTCACGGATAACATTGATGAGTCTGCAAGACTAAAAGATAGGAAAAAAGTTGCAAGTAGGGTAATAAATAATAAAATATGAAGTGTATAATAACATTTTACACACATTTCCCCCCCCCTTTATTTCCTTATTTTTTGTATACCTAATAAATTTAGTTTATCAAATTGTATGGTATTTTCTTTAAGGTGAGGGTGTGCATGGGGGGTCCACTAGTGTATACTTCGTCCAGGACCCACCAGTGACTTAACACGGTGGCTTAGGTAATCATTGCCATTTAACTCTACAAAAACACTCAGGCACATGTACCAAGTCTTCTCCTTGCTTCCTACAGTACCTTCCTTCTTCCACAACAACCTGATTCTCAGAAGCCACAAGTGTGAAAAGTGCTACTTTGTAGAAGCATACTGTAGCTGTGAGCGGTGATACTTCATTTGGTATTTTTGCAGGAAATTGCAGACCTTGTTGCTGACCTAGTCTTGGAGCACCCCAAATGGCTTATCTTGGGGGAATTCAATGCTTGGGTTGATGATACACTGTCAATTTGGTGAAAACCTCCTCCACACAATGAATGCTCAGGGCTTCACACTACTTGTTTGCTCTGCTACCCATAAAAATAGCCACACACTTGATCTTGTTTTCCAGACCGGTTTAGAAGTCTCTGCGTTAACAATAGACCCAGTTGGTCTACCACTCCATTTCCCCCTACATCCCAGCCATCCTCAAGTAGAACCTTGCCTATGGAGGTGGCCAGGTTTCGACCATTGTGAGATCTGAGCCCCCACAGCCTGATGGCAAACCTGGATTTCTCTGACATATTAAGTGCCTGCATGGATCCCAATGCTCTTGTCCATTACTACAATAGAGATTTGGGGGTCGCAATGGATACTATCGCTCCTGTCTGCATACAGTACGACCCCCCCACCTCACACCACAACACCCCTTGCTTTGAGAGTTCTATTAGGGAATTGAAGAAGAAGGGTCACAGGCTTGAACGGCACTGGCGGAGGTCTTGCATGGATGAGGACAAGCTGAAACTGATTGACCACATCACAAAATACCAGTCCATAATTACTCATAAGAAATCAGAGGTCATATCACATGAAATCTCAACAGTGGACAATAGATCAGCTCAGATCTTCCGCATGGTAGAGAGGCTCTGCAAACCAGCATGTCTGCAGTCTTGTGTAGTCTTTTCACAGTCCCGTTGTGGTGATTTTGCTCTCTTCTCTGATAAAGTAGACTCCATCCGGGCTGAGGTCCCGACTGTGCTGTCTAATGAGTTTCAGGGTTCCAGGCATGAAAATGCAGGTTCTCTGGCTTTATGGACTAGCGTTGACCATCTGGATGTAGAAGACATTGTGCAAACAATCCAGGGGTTGCGTCCCACTACCTGTGATTTGGACCCAGTCCCAACACGCCTTCTCTTATGCTATGATGATGTAATCGGCCCAGAGTTTGCCAAAATAGTCCTGTGCTCTTTGCGGACAGGGATCTTTCCAGAACCGCTGAAGGAAGCAGTCATCAGACCTCTTCTAAAAAAGCATTAATTAGACCCAGGCAGCATGGTTAATTACAGGCCTGTATCAAACCTTCCTTTCCTTGGAAATGTTATTGAGAAAGTGGTGGCAACCCAACTGGAAACCCGTTTATCAACCCATGATATTTATGACCCATTCCAGTTAAGATTCAGAAGATGGCATAGTACTGAAATAGCTCTGGTCCGTGTGCTTTATGATCTCCTGGTAGCGAGAGACTGTTCTATCTTAGTACTTCTGGACCTCTCTGCAGCATTTCATACAATGGACCATGGGATCTTAATGGAGCGCCTGAAAGATTACTGTGGATTGGGTGGCACAGTTCTCAGCTCATTCTGATCTTTTCTCAATAGCAGGTCACAGAGAATATCTTCCCAAGTGTACTCCTCTGCACTAATGCCCCTGTCATGTGGAGTGCCACAGGGTTCTATCTTATCTCCTATGTTCTTCACAGTGTACATGCTGCCACTGGGTGACACAATCAGGCGGCATGGCCTGCGTTATCACTGCTATGCAGATGACACCCAACTCTACTTGTCCTTTGCACAGGGTACTAAGGACCCATTATCAGTCATCAATAGATATTTATGAGCTACTAGACTGGATGAGTGCCGGTTGGTTGAGGTTGAATCCTGATAAGACAGAAGTGCTTGTGGTGGATGCTCAACTTAAGTTTAGGGGTTCCCAGTTGCTAAGCTCTGTCCGTGTGCAGAATCTTGGTGTTGTCCTTGACTGTGACTTTACCCTTAAACATCAGGTGTCAGCCTGCAGCTGTTGCATCGGCCCAGTTGTTAACTAACCAGACCCGTTCTTGCCACGTAACACCTGCTCTCCGTTCTCTGCACTGGCTGCCTGTAAAAGGGCATATTTATTTCAAGATGGGCTTGTTGGCATTGAAAGCCCTACATGACCAAGGCCCCAGCTATCTAGAAGAGCTTCTAGTTCCCTACACTCCGATTCGCTCATTCAGATCGGCAGATAAAGGACTGATAAACAGTTCCCAGAATTTCCATGACTTCCTTTGGCGCCCGAGCTTTTAGCCACGCTGTTCCCACTTTCTGGAACAGTCTGCATAATACAGTTTGAGAGATTCCCCCTTTCTGAAAAGCTAAAAAAAAAATCTCAAGGCCTACCTGTATTCCCAGGCTTTTCAGTAATGAACAAATTACCTGTCTAACTGCAGGACCATCCCATCCTGTATTGTATCTTTCCTTGTGTTTGGTCTCTTATAATCTTAAATGTTTTCTTCTTTTTTCCTTTTTGTAACTGAAGTGCTCTGAGTCGCATCGGGAGAAGAACGCTATATAAATAAAGTTATTATTATTATTATTCATTGCTATCCAAGAGTGGGAGCTCTTGACATACGGGATACAATCATGTGCAGTAAAATAAGTAATTAGTGCTGCTAGCAATTTCTATTTCAACTGATATGTACATGGGGAATCTCAGAAGCAGCACGGCCCAAGTCCTACCACTTGGAACAACAAATATTTATTTTCCTGGTCCCAGTATTGCCACAATGATTATGGGGCACAAATAGCATTATTGCCACTGGGCCAGTTAGTAAAAGGATTGTCATCACTGACATTGTCATCGTTTCTGCCTGACAATGGCAGACACGATAAGGGCCCTGTTTCTTCCCACCAGGGCCCCTATCGGTTCACGTAAGTTAACAAAACAAAATAAATGAAGGTGGTGATGTGTCCAGAAGAGAAGTGAGTGATCAGCAGGGTGTGTAGGTTGTTTGAGGTGTTCTTGTTTCCCAAAAAGTAGTCAGGGGGAATGTAAAAGGGATATTATCACCATTTATTTTATTCTTCATTCTAGGTACTATATCCAATATAAAAACTATCTTTCGAGAGGAAATTTATATTGTAAGGAAAAAAAATAAGTGTATATATATATATATATATATATATATATATATATATATATATATATATATATATATACACTTATAAAAAAATAAGTGTATATATATATATATATATATATATATATATATATATATATATATATATATACTAGCTGAGAGCACCGGCGTTGCCCGGGATGTTTGTGGTGTGGGTGTGGCATTTGGGTGGGGAGTGGTCCACGCGGCCCATGTGCGGTGGTAGTGGTGCTGTGGCTGTACTTATGGTGATTGTATCGGTGTGCTGATTTGGGAGGGTTTGGTGCTGATGTGGGGGTGCGGATGTGGGTGTGCCGATGGGGGAGGTGCAAAGGTGCCGATGTGTGAGTGTTGATGGGGGCTGGGAATGGCGGGGAGCCGAGAATGCCAGTGTGCTGGGGGGCAAGGGGGGGGGGAGGAGGTGGGAAGGGGGGGGGAGGAGGTGGGAAGGGGGGGGGGAGGAGGTGGGAAGGGGGGGGAGGAGGTGGGAAGGGGGGGGGAGGAGGTGGGAAGGGGGGGGAGGAGGTGGGAAGGGGGGGGGAGGAGGTGGGAAGGGGGGGGGAGGAGGTGGGAAGGGGGGGGGAGGAGGTGGGAAGGGGGGGGGAGGAGGTGGGAAGGGGGGGGAGGAGGTGGGAAGGGGGGGGGAGGAGGTGGGAAGGGGGGGAAGGAGGTGGGGAGGAGGTGGGAAGGGGGGGGAGGAGGTGGTGAGGAGGGGGGGAAGGAGGTGGGAAGGGGGGGGGAGGAGGTGGGAAGGGGGGGGAGGAGGTGGTGAGGAGGGGGGGAAGGAGGTGGGAAGGGGGGGGGAGGAGGTGGGAAGGGGGGGGGGAGGAGGTGGGAAGGGGGGGGGAGGAGGGGGGGAGGGGGGGAAGGGGGGAAGGGAGGAGGGGAAGGGGGGGGGAGGGGGGGAAGGGGGGGAGGGGGGGAAGGGGAGGAGGGGGGAAGGAGGGCGAGGAGGGGGGAAGGGGGGGAGGAGAAGGGAGGGGGGGAGGTGGTGGGGAAGGGGGGGAGGTGGGGAAGGGGGGGAGGTGGTGGGGAAGGGGGGGAGGTGGTGGGGGGGAGGAGGGGGGAAGGGGGGGAGGTGGTGGGAAGGGGGGAAGGGGGGGGAAGGGGGGGGGGAGGTGGTGTGAAGGTGGGGGGAGGTGGTGAGGAGGTGGGAGGTGGTGGGAGGTTGTAAGGGGGGAGTGAAGGGAAGGTGAAGGTGGGGGGGAGGTGGTGTGAAGGTGGGGGAGGTGGTGAGGAGGGGGGAGGTGGTGGGAGGTTGTAAGGGGGGAGTGAAGGGAAGGTGAAGGTGGGGTGAAGGTGGGGGTGGAGGGGGGTGAAGGTGGGGATGGAGGGGGGTGAAGGTGGGTGAAGGTGTGGATGGAGGGGGGTGAAGGTGGGGGTGGAGGGGGGTGAAGGTGGGGGTGGAGGGGGGTGAAGATGGGGATGGAGGGGAGGTGAAGGGGGGGCGTGAAGGGGGGGGGTGAAGGGGGGGTGAAGGGGAGGTGAAGGGGAGGTGGAGGGGGGGTGAAGGGGAGGTGGAAGGGGGGTGGAGGGAGGTGGAGGGGAGGGGAAGTGGAGTGAGGGGAGGTGAGGGGAGGTGAAGGGGGGTGAGGGTTGGGTGAGGGGTGGGTGAGGTGAGGTGAGGGGAGGTGAAGGGGGGTGAGGGTTGGGTGAGGGGTGGGTGAGGTGAGGGGAGGTGAAGGGGGGTGAGGGTTGGGTGAAGGGGGGTGAGGGTAGGTGAAGGCCGCTCAGTCACCCGTCCGGCAGCTCCCACGTGGATCTGAGGCGGGAGGCTTGTTGTGGCCGCTCCCCCGCTGTGTCCCGGGCGCTCGCTCCCCCGCTGACTGTAGCGGCGCCAGGGGGGTGGAGGGGGGAGGGGGTGGAGGTGAGGGGTGGGTGAGGGGTGGGTGAGGGGTGGGTGAGGGGTGGGTGAGGGGAGGTGAAGGGGGTGAGGGGAGGTGAAGGGGGGTGAGGGGAGGTGAAGGCCGCTCACTCACTCGTCCGGCCGCTCCCACGTGGATCTGAGGCGGGAGGCCCGGTCCGCGCTTCCTCCGGTAGCGGCGCACGTGAGGGGGAGTGCAGGAGGCCCGGTCCGCGCTTCCTCCGGTAGCGGCGCACGTGAGGGGGAGTGCAGGAGGCCCGGTCCGCGCTTCCTCCGGTAGCGGCGCACGTGAGGGGGAGTGCAGGAGGCCCGGTCCGCGCTTCCACCGGTAGCGGCGCACGTGAGGGGGAGTGCAGGAGGCCCGGTCCGCGCTTCCTCCGGGAGCGGCGCACGTGAGGGGGAGTGCAGGAGGCCCGGTCCGCGCTTCCTCAGGTAGCGGCGCACGTGAGGGGGAGTGCAGGAGGCCCGGTCCGCGCTTCCTCCGGTAGCGGCGCACGTGAGGGGGAGTGCAGGAGGCCCGGTCCGCGCTTCCTCCGGGAGCGGTGCACGTGAGGGGGAGTGCAGGAGGCCCGGGCCGCGCTGCGAGGGAGGAGGAGGCTGTAGTTTGCTGCTCTCCGCGGCGCACGGTGAGGGTGATGGTGCGGCTGGGGATGTTGCAGAGCGTGGGGATTTGCGTGAGGTGGGGAGGGGGGAGAGAGTGAGGGGCACCGGGAGAGGAGGGGGGGGTGGGTGTGTGTGTGTGTGTGTGTGTGTGTGTCCCCTTTGGCCCGTCACTCCGCCTCAGGCCAATGAGAGGTGCGGGGGCGGGCAGGCCAAGGGACCAATGAGATTGCCGCTAGGGACGCAGACATACAGTGAACTCAGAAATATATAGTAGATATAAAATCTACCATTTTCAAAATAACGGTGGTATTAAGTTATTATACAAAGCATTAAACACTTAGGCTCATGTTTACTACATGGTACAAAGTTTGTTGTTGGGAGGATCTTGGTAAAAGCAGCAAAAGATGTGAAATCGTATATGTTTTTTTTAAATACATCAGCACTGTAGTCATAGATAATAGTGAGGTTTTTTTCATTTAACTCTTAATACCATTTTTAATGAGTTTTAATATACTGAGCATCCTTTGATTTCTATAGCAGGTTGCAAGATCTTTGTAACACTTTCCTGTTTTTGATAATCTGTTGCCAATGTTCCCAGCAGTTTGAGCTAAAAACTGTAACAATAGGTAATGTTACCTTCGTAGTATAAGAATACATTGTAGCACCTGAGTTACACTGACTGAAGGATTGATTGCAACGGACAGGCGGCCATTTAGTTAGGCAGGCAATCAGGATTTTTACAGATTTAGAACAGGAGCACCAAACAATTGCCAGCTTAGGTAAGAATGTAGAGTTGTAACATTGTCACAGGCTTTACATATAAAAAAAATGGGGGGGGTGTAGTATTGCTGATTTAAACCAGGAAGCCTCTCCGAGGAGTCTCCGGCTCAGCAGGAATTTCATATCGGGTTCAAATCGGGTCCCTAGTGCTAAGGAAAGTAAAAATGGCTACTACTGTACAACGCAGACTTATTGGCTGCCCTGGATGATGCCCCATGTTAGTGAATGACGGTGCTCCATGTTAGTGAATGACGGTGCCCCATATTACTGAATGACGGTGCCCCATGTTAGTGAATGACGGTGCCCCATGTTAGTGAATGACGGTGCCCCATGTTAGTGAATGACGGTGCCCCATGTTAGTGAATGACGGTGCCCCATGTTAGTGAATGACGGTGCCCCATGTTAGTGAATGATGGTGCCCCATGTTAGTGAATGACGGTGCCCCATGTTAGTGAATGATGATGCCCCATGTTAGTGAATGACGGTGCCCCATGTTAGTGAATGACGGTGCCCCATGTTAGTGAATGACGGTGCCCCATGTTAGTGAATGACGATGCCCCATGTTAGTGAATGACGGTGCCCCATGTTAGTGAATGAAGAGCAAGTCCTTTTGCTGCTATTTTCTTTTTAGCAACCCCCCCGCCCCCTTTTTTTTTTTTAAATTCTGTACTTGAATCCTGGAGATATCAGTTGCTGAACATTTGCCTCCCCGGTCACCCTTTTTTTTTTGCCCTGTTGTACAACGTGGCAGAACAGGTCATCGCTATGTAAATAAACAGCAATAATAAAAGGATTGAGAGAGAGAGGCAGAACGGGAAGGAGACGGCGAAGGGCAGAGACAAAGGCAGACAAACAAAACAACATTGAGGACGACAGGTAGAGGAGATGAAAATAACTCGCCTCAACAATGCTGGGAATTCACGCCACTTAACACGCCAGAGAGGATGCTGGGTACCATCGCTCCTTGTTAATCTAATCGCCTCGGACAGACGGCGCCCAGGCAGTGTTTAAGCAAAATAAACTTGTTTACCAGGCAGAGTGTAGCAAGGAGCACATACATAAAGGGACTTGTTGGACATCTCACATTCACGTACTGTATCATGTCCCAGCTAAAGGACACAGCATGATGCATAGGGACCGTTCCACCAGCATGCAGATATAAGTGAAGGTCACACAATGGGGAGAAGGTGTGACATAGTGTTTAAAGCGGCAATCAAAGCCGGCGATTTTTTTTTGTGTGTGAAGTTTTCTGGTTCACATTTTAGAGATGCAAGGGGTTCTCTGGAGCGAAACCCTGTTAAATGTAGCTCCTAGGGGCCCCCTGCGTCCTGAGATACCTCTGAAGTATGCACCCATGCTCTGCTCGACTAGCAGGGATCACATAATGGCCGCTTTTTAAAGCTTGCCGCCCTGTGGGGCAATAGGAAACTGTGACATCATCCGGTGCGGCTTCCTACTGTCTCATGTGATGCGGGAGCTTTATAAAGCAGATGGATATCGGCACCCCGTTCGGAGGTAAGTATCTCTAGAAGCAGGAGGTCCCTAAAGTTAAATTTAGTGGGGCTCAGCTCCAGAGACACCCTGCTTCAACCCTCTGCAAATAAAAACAAATTGCTAAAAAACAAACAAAACACAATGGCTTGGATTGCTCCTTTTTTAACACAGCTATCCCACTTATAAGTATACATGTGTCATCATCGTCAGCCCTTGTCGACCCACTGACACATTTTCTGATCTATATATCTATCTAGATACATATATATCGAGCTAGATGGATACATCTAGATAGATGGATCTAGAGAGCGATAGATACATAGATCCAGAGGGAGATACTGTACTGTAGATAGATAGAGAAAGATAGAGAGAGCTATATATATATATATACATGCCTACATAGGGGGCTATGCACAAAGCAGTGATAAGTGTTTTTTAGTGAGATAAATGCTTTATGGCGCAATTTTTTTAGCAATGACTGTGTTTTGATGATAAAAAGCCTTTTAAGCGCGATACTGCAGTGTTATCGTTGCTTTGTGAATAACGCTGTACGCAATATTGCACCATAACGGCATTTATCTCACTTTAAAGTACTTATCACTGCTTTGTGCATAACCCTCATATTATTGTCCATGCGTCACCGGAAAGTTAAATGGCAGGTGACAACGTCTTTTCCAGCAAGTCAATGGATAGAAGGAACATTATAATGCTGCTTCCGAAGATTCGCATGTAGATTCATTCAGTGAGTGGTTTTAATGCAGTGTCATTTCTGATGGATTTTGAAATTATAAAGAACAAATATTCTAGGTGGGTGCGTGGGGGGGATTCTAGAGGAAAGAGCTGACCTACGGCAGGAAATCCTCTCAATTCAAATAAACAATATGCAAATCAGGTGGGTTACTGCTAGTTTGCGTTACCATAACTCAGCAATTTAAACACATTTGAAAAAGTGTTTTATTAGGAGAATATAAAGCTTTTTACAGTGTACCTAACGTCTGTGTAGTAGAGCAGAAGTTCACTATATACTATGTGCTGGGATCTTTTATTCTAAAACGTTATTTCTTTATACAGTAAGTTGTTTTTGATGTGTATGGCATTATAGGCTAGCAAGGGCACCACTCTCACTTAAGATGTGTGGTGGTTAGCAGCCATTTTAAATTCCCAGTGTGAGATTATATATATATATATATATATATATATATATATATATATATATATATATATATATATATATATATATATATGAGAGAGAGAGAGAGAGAGAGAGAGAGAGAGAGAGAGAGAGAGAGAGAGAAGAAAAAAAAAAAAAAAAGCAAATGCAGCTACATATCACCATTTGGTGCCTGAACCCGCGCTTCCACCTGCAGCTGATAACACTGTCATCTTCCAATGTTTCTTCTCAGGTCAACAAGTGCTGGGCCTGGTGGAGAATCAGAGTGACTGGTACCTGGGCAATCTATGGAAGAACCATCGCCCGTGGCCAGCCCTCGGGAGAGGGTACAACACAGGTGAGGTAGAGGCGGGTAAATACCCGTAACGAAGTACTGGTGCTTCATCACAGGAAAGCACAATACTGGTCACTCGTTGGGCACTAAAGGGGACAGAAACATATTAGAATGCCTCACAAGGCCCTCTGGCAGCTAAGGAGTTAACCCAACCCTTGTATTGTAAACAAAAGAAACAATGTTTTCCCTACCCTTTTAAAGTGCACCTCTCCAGATTCCTGTGGATCTTTCTAAAACCTCTGTCTAAAAATTCCTGCTTGGGATAGAACAATATGGCAGCTAAAATTAGATAAAGCTTTAATCGCAGTGTAATGATGTCACTGGCCTCACTTCAGAACCAACAAACAGTTCTTATGGATCCTACGTCCGGGATCAGACGTCCAGCTTGGCCCTCCTCTGCCAACATGGGCTCTGCGGTGCACAGGACCTGCTGCCCTGCTGCTATTCCCCCCCCCCCCTACAACTGTTCCGTACCCCTTCCCCCTCACTCAACATCTCACCCCTCACCTTTCGCACTCGACAACCCAATGCCCAAGGCAAGACTATGTTATGGGCCCCGGTTAAAGCGTTTTTCGCAGCGTGTTTCTCCTTGTGGGACCTTGATACATCTGTCCCGTTCTGTTGCCCACATTTATCAAAGGCAAAACACTGCCCCCCGATGTATCAAAGAAATACACCCACTGACACTGTTGGGATTCTTCCTTCGATACTTCTGGGTCAACGTTGTTGGCCAGAATTGCACCAATTTTGATTTGATACATATGCTCCTCTATATCTAAACGAATGTCTTGATAAAGACCACTCTTGTACGTATGGTGCAAACCTTCTAAAAAAAGATATCTGATTTTAGTGAACGCATGTTAAGGGTCCTGTGGATGCAATGCTATTTCTATCCATGCTTATTTGTTCTAGTTAATTACTTATTGATGCTGCATCTAAAAACGTCTCCATAAGCCACTAAGAAGAGCCCCAAGTGATTTGTCAGGGTGCTAATCTATCGATATTACAGGCAGACTGCAACGGGGAAAGTTCTCACTTTCTGCCGCCAGAAAAGATTCATATCCTGCATTGCAAACAAATTGCACGCCAGGCCAGCCTCACTCATTTGGAGTGAGACGTTCTCAGTGTAACTCAGCTGTAACCATCGAACAGCAGTGGTCTTGTAGGCATTAACCCATTTCCTGCCACAAAGACTTTGCTCACCTACTACACTTCTTAAAACCCCTAATGCATTGCAGGTCATATTTTTGAATGATGTTGATATATTAACATGTAGCATCATCACTTGTGAGCACATTCACATGTCTCAGACAGGTCTGCAACCCTGCTTTCCACCATTATCTCCTAGCATACAGTGCTTCCACAGCAGCTAGGGATCCTGGGAAATGTCATGTGTACCAAGTGCCCCTGGCTATAGCCTTCTACTGGCCTCAACACTATAAGGCCTGGGACCCAGCAGGGGAATCCTGTGGAGCCGGTCCCGGTCCCCCCTGGCTGCACAGCTCACTACACGCTGTGACGCGTCAGCCGCTACGGGATACGAGAATGGTGATCCCTAGCGTTGACGCGTCACGTGGTGTGGCTGTGAGCCAATGAGAAGGGGAGGCATCGGGAGGAGGGGAGGCTTTGGGAGGAGGAGAGGCTTCGGGGAGCGGGGAGGAGTGTGGGGGGAAAGCAGCATGAGTGCCTGTCTGTGTGTGTGTGTATGTGTGTGTCTGAGTGCCTATCTGTGTTTGTGTATGTGTGTGCCTGAGTGCGTGAGTGCCTGCCTCTGTGTATGTGTATGAGTGCCTGCCTGCGTGCGTGTGTGTGTGTGAGAGAGTGCCTGCGTGTGTGTGTATGTGTGTGTCTGAGTGCGTGAGTGCCTGCCTCTGTCTGTGTGTCTGTGTCTGCGTGTGTGTATGAGTGCCAGCCTGAGCCCGTGGAGGGAGGGAGGGGGGGAGAGTAGCGGGTCCCTCCGCTCAAGCCACGCCCCCCCTCCCGCTCAAACCTCCCACTCCCGCCCACCTCCCGCTCCCGCTCCCTACAGACCGCATATCGCGGTCTGTGTCTGTCAGCGCCCCGCCTGTCTGCAGTGCGGGAGCACTGACGGAGGGAGTGGGGCCTTAGCCTAAGTCCTGATAGCAACAGGCAGGCTTTGGGCTTAAACTCCTGCGCAGGCCTAGCCTGTAGTTGCAGCCTTGATGGGTACTATGTTTCCTTATCCAGGGGCAGGCCTAACCGGCAGTTAGATTGTCATACCTGGGGAGGGTACTGACTGGGTCACATGTATATGGTGTGAGGCCTGTCAATACCTCGACCTGCCCTGTTATGGGGCTGGGTTACAAGCCCTTCACCACAGGTATAAAAGCTGACTACCAAAATGAGGTTGTTGATTATGGATTAGTGTGATAACCTTTTCCCTACAAGAGGGTCAAGGATATTGGGAGGAGCTCTTGAGGCCTCAAGCCCTTGGGGTCTGCTCCATTGCTGGTGGACGATCATGCTTTTGTACAATAAAGCTACCGTTGGACCGATGATGTGTGATTATTGGAAAGGAGTATTGCCTGTGGGGACCATCCTACATCCAGCAGGATCCCCATGGGATGGAGGCGCTGCACAGTAAAGAGATGGAGAAGCCTGTCCTGTATGCTGCTCCCAAACTACAACTGCGTAGCCACTCAGACCTCCTGAACCAGCAGGTGAGCTACAGCACCGGGGACAATACACATGCAGTGGCCAGATCTTCTGTGGCAGATGGGAACAGGTGCTCCACATGCAAATGAGCACACAGTGTCACCTCATTTGCATGTCGTTTCCCAGAATCCCTGGCTACAGCGGAAGCATTGTATGCTAAGAGATGATGGTTAAAAGCAGGGTTGCAGACCTGTCTGAGACATTTGGATGTGCGCACAAGTCATATTTTTTTTGTTGCTATATGCTGGATGGTGGAGTTTTTTTTGTCATTTTTCTACCCTCAATAAGTTATTTAATATGTTAACACGAAGCTCTTTTTGTCTATGTAGTGTATGTGCACGCGCACTGCTCTTTTGCAAGGCGTTGCAGGCCTCTCTGGCGCTGGAGGGGTTAAGGAGAGCGGCACCATGTTATAACAGGCACTTTATGCATAATGTAAAGTTCTTGCCCATTAGGATATTAAATCTTCTTCTTTCTTCTCTGCCTTGGATCACACCGGTGTCTGTAGTTGTATTGATTTTCTAATGCAGCCAGAAGGATTGCACAATTCTTTACTGCAAACAAAGCTGAGGAGCGACAACTCGCCATGATCACAATCTCCAGAAGACGAGGCTGCTTTGTTCTTTGGACTTTTAGCATCCCTGGCGATGTAGAGTTATTGTAGCGATTTTGTTCCTGGAGAAAGCTACATTTATTTGTAGGTTACGATGCCTTTGGCACGAAAAGGGGCTCTTCTTGTCTGTGTGAGAAGATGGTAATAGTGTGGACGGAGTTGCAGCCCGTGTTATCCGACTTACAAATAGCGGTGTTTTTTTTTAAATATTTGGTTCCTTTCTTACAGCAAATGAAAATATCACATTAACATGTCTCAGACATGCTACTTGTCACGTACGTTACACGTGTGAGCACGTGACCTGCATACGGGACAAGGGTTAATACACAGCTCTAGCTGGCCCACTTTTCACCTTCTGCAAAGGTCCCGCAAATGAACAATATCTCCCCTCACTCCGTCCCCAGTATATCACCGGTCACGAACAGCACACGAGTGAGTAAGTAAGTGACTTAGATATGCAACCAGGGTTAATACACACGGCTACCCAACTCCCCTTTCTCCTCCGCAAGGTACTTTCAATTAGTTAATAATGATAGCATGTTCTTGTATAGCGCTGCTAGTTTTACGTAGCTTTACAGAGACATTTTGCAGACACAGGTCCCTGCCCCGTGGAGCTTACAATCTATATTTATAATAGTTAATATAAACCCCTTACACAATTGCAATCATATCTAGCCACAGCTTCCTTTCTTAATAACTCTGTTTGTTACTTAATTACGTCTCTGAGATATGAAGCCCTGCGAAACAGGACCCCAGGCATGGATTACAAATGCCACCAAGAATTCCCCCTAAAAATAAACACTGAAGTCATGCAAAAAGATCAATAAGAAAGAAACAGAACAGATATTTTCTGGACCCAAGGCTGCTTACTATTAGAATTATTGCTCTACATCAGGGGTTTTCCAAAAAATGTTTGTTAAGGAACCTTATAATTATATAACCCTCTTTACCCGCCTATAAAGGAGTTTACATCAGATGAATACATATATTATACTATATAGTGTATATGGCATTGCTGAGTCTGTCATACTTGGTCAAGGTGCTAGGTCGGTGCATGCTGGGAGTGGATATCCAGACAGTATAATGATGGTCCCAGGAACGTTCACAGTACAAACAAACGTTATTCATAATGCTCGCCATACAAAGACAGACTTCACTTCGGACATTAACTCGTATCAAACAACATGGTTACTCTGTGCTTCTTCCCCTGGTAGCTCTCACTCCTACGCTGGGGAGGT
The DNA here is from genome assembly GCF_040206685.1 of Ascaphus truei. Taxonomy (NCBI): domain Eukaryota; kingdom Metazoa; phylum Chordata; class Amphibia; order Anura; family Ascaphidae; genus Ascaphus; species Ascaphus truei. The sequence goes on from NC_134487.1 coordinate 288,060,547, forward strand.
ACTTATGCTTGTTTCTATTGATATTGGTTAGATTGGCAATCTCCTGCATAGCGTCTATAATGCCCCATCTCCGGGAGTGCAACCATGTTGGGACACACACACACACACACTACTCTCTGGAATAATTTCCCCATTACTGTGTATGACATTACTCATCCATACATATCAGTTCGGGAGTTTGCCGAGGACCTTCCGGTGGGGCCGATCCATTTAGGCTCCGGAGCTTCTACTCTGAGAACTCATGCTGAGCACATGCTCACTCCTCTTCCTGCATGAGAACAATCTTGGGCCATTACTATTGGCACTAACTATATAGGGCATGTTCCTTAACTGAAAACCATAAATGTTGACCGGACATCCTTAATACACATAACTATATATACGTAAACAATGTATACATGACTCACGGGGAGGCCCTTATCAGAACTCCAAGGGACCTCTGACCTAAAAATTGGGTGGAGCTATATATACACCGTTCTATCTCCATTTGATGACACCACTGGTCACTATGTATCCTACATCACATGAGGGGGGGGGGGGCAATACCAGAGGGATCCCACCCGGTTAACCCCTTACACTAATTAGTCCCCAGAGGGATGAGATCAGATGCGTTGTAAGGAACCCCAACCCTCTCTAATAGTATCTGAGATCAGATTGATTGTAAGGAACCCCAACCCTCTCTAATAGCGCTTGTGAGATCAGATGCATTGCAAATTCTTCTGTATTTGGTACAATTTTCAACTGACCTAAAAATTGCAGGGAACCCTTTAGGGATGCCCGGGGAACCCTTGTTTACAAACACTGCTCTACATGCATTTTGATATGCACTGCTGTTTAAACTTTGACACCACCCCTGTTCCATGCCAAGACAGTACAACATGTTGTGTTCCAGGGCTTCTTCCTCTTTCTTTGACCGGAAGTGGAAGATTTCCAACTTTCTTACAAGGAAAATTGGGACAGTCATGATTGACACTCACTATTCTGCAACTTATTCTAGAGAGATCAGCTGTATAGATACTCCAAGAACTGACCCTATGCCAAGCTTTCTCTGTCTCTCCTTGAGTTTAATAAATTGCATATGCATGGGCTATTACTACGAATGGATGGACATAGTGGGGGTATTTGCTTAAAGTGTCTCGGCTTCAAAACTGGGGTACTTGAGTACGTCATTACGGCTGGGCACGCCTTCTCTACAACCCGGGATCCTGGCTGCTTTGCCTTACTTCGGTGTTCAAGCAGCTACGTATTGTTGTTTGCTGATGTTCCGGAGCCTGTGTGTGTTAGCAGGAATAGTGGGGGTTGCGGAGCTTAGAGGTTGAATACTTCCCGGTCTCTCACTTCACTTGTGAGGGTTCCGATGAGTCTTTTCTCCCCTCTTCCGCTATATTCACCCTCCCCCCCCCCCACCTGTGTTCATTATCCACACCTTTGTGAAATGGCTTTGGAGGGATTATAATACAGCCTACCGGATTTGTTATTATGGACTTTATAAATGGATCTTTGCCCTGTACTCTAGAGCGCCGATTACTGGGGTTAACCCCTTCGTGCACCTCAAAACTGGGGTAAAACCAGAGCAAAATAATTGCACCAGATTTCTCAAAGGAAAACCTCAAAGTGCTTTCAATGGGGTTGCTTTTCTTTGATGAATCTGGTGCTGTTTTGCGGTGGTCTTTCTTATGTTTTGCAGGAATACTTCAGTAAATACACCCTCTTGAATGGCAGGGCAACACATCTACAAATATGGGCCATTTAACTTGCCCTAGTTATGGAGGGACATAAAGGCTTAACGTACCTACCCTTCGAATATACCCGAGAAATTGTGTGGAAAAGTTTCTAGTGGAAGTAAAATTAGGCCACAGATACAGATTTGTTATTTAACAACATTTTGTAAAAAAAAAATGTCAGCCAGCCGCTAGTCGATGTATGTAGACGAACTCGTGCTTCCTGCATGTAGTATGGGGGAAACCCTTAACAGGCCAACCCAGGCCAGTCTCCCCAACCCCGCTCAGGAATGCTCCGCTCTCAGTCCCCTCTTGTGGCTGCTCAGGTCCAACCGTACAGTTGACACCCAGCTTACTCCACCTGACATAGGTAGGGGCCCAGCCCGACCGCATGAGTGAGCACCTCCAGTCTGCCCAATCTCTTCTGGGAACTGAACCATAGACCCGACCGTACAGCTGGAGCCTCTCTTCCTAGCATTTTCCTGACACCCTTAAGCTGGCTGGCGCGACAGTCCTGCGAAGCTGTGATGATGGACCCATAGACTGGATCTTAAACATACAGTATCTTTTAGACATAAATAATACCTTTCCAGGGATGGGGGTGTGGGAAATTCAGAGTGTTAGTAGTTCTTGTTGCTGTGGCACAGGGTATTTAATACTGAGCTTCTCCTGCTTTGCCAGAACCCCCAGCCATCTTGGAGTTGGACGGCTTCCCACCCACCATTGGCACGCATGCCAGAGCATGAATAGCCTTGTGGGTGGCGATTGGGTAGAGCCGCCAGAAACATCTTGGGAGGCTCTCAGCCCTTATGGGGGCAACGGCTCCATTCTGAGGCCTCTGCCTCTTCTTTCTCTACCAATGTGAGTCAGTTTTACCTAATGTGGGAAAGAGGGAAACTCTACTTCCCCCAGGGGCATTAATTGCCAGGAGATACCCTGTTCTTTGGGGATTCTTTTATTTATTACCCTTCTCGGAGCAGAATGCCATTGCCTGTTCCTCTGCAGCCCAACTCCTCCTGAAGGGTAACTTGAAGAGAAGACATGTTCTTTTGTATAGTGTATCGATGGAATGGATCCAGGGGCATTTGTTCACTGTAATAGCAATCGCATGTCCCCAGTGTCAGACTAACTGCACCATTAACCCAGTGGTTCCTGGAGGTGTAACTACCCGGCCAGATACCTCAAGCAAATCGCGATCATGTTCTTGTCTTCCGTTCAGATCTCGTTCAGCGGTCCTGTAGATCTTCCTCCCCTAGAAAACAAGCAAAGGTAGAACGTACTTTCCTTCCCAACCTTGAGTCGCCGCCTCCCACCTCTGTGCTAGCCTGACCGGGTTTTGTCTTCACAGTCCAGCGCTCTACTGTAGCGCATCAACATAAATTAGAAGAGAGGCCAACAGAATTAGAATTGAAGATAGTGTCCGATCTTTTGCAACTACATATAACCAATAGCAATCTCTGATCACTATAATAATATACCGTATTTCCTCGATTGTAAGACGCCTTAGATTGTAAGACGCACCATCGATTTGGCCCTTACAATCGAGGAAAATTACTTTTTCACTTACCATGTTTCAGGAGAGGTCCCATGTCAGCGAAGGATGAAGCGGCCGGTGGCGGCAGGAGAGGTCCCACGTCTGCAGATGGTTGAAGATGGACAGCGGGTGGGTGTGCGGCAGCAGGACAGGTCCAAAATCTGCAGGTGAATGAAGATAAGAAGACAGCGGGCGTGCGGTGGGGTTTGACGGCAGGAGATCATAATTGCAGGAGAGCTGAACAGGAGCAGAGCGACATAGGGGGAACGGCTAGGGAGGTGCACACTGCAACCGGAAGTCAGACACCGGTCAACTTCCGGTGTTACAGTGTGCACCTCCCAAGCCATTCCCCTATGCCACTCTGCTCCTCCTATTATGATATATTAGACTCGTCCACCACTGAACACCCGCTGTCTTCTTATCTTCATTCACCTGCAGACGTGGGACCTGTCCTGCCGCCGCCACCGCACTCCCGCCCGCTGTCCATCTTCAACCATCTGCAGACGTGGGACATCTCCTGCCGCCGCCGCACACTTCGTCCTCCGCTGACATGGGACCTCTCCTGAAACATGTTAAGTGAAAAGAGGGGGTTAGTACTGTAGACACTTTTTTTAATACATCGATTCTAAGACACACCCCAATTTCAGACATGTGAAAATAAAAAAAAAGATGCGTCTTAGAATTGAGGAAATAGGGTAATAAAGACAAATATATAGATACAATATGGTGTGTGTATGTGTGTCAGGACGAGCTCACCACAAACGAGGCGGGACCGCGGTGCTGAGGTGGGATAGGATATAACGCCACCCACAGCCACAAGGGCACGTCTTGAGAGTAGAGTGGTCTGGGAGTCCGAGTCGGGGCAGGAGAGGTACGGATGATAGAGGGTGCTGTTCGCCAAGTCCGGGGTTAGAGAGAGGGACGTAATCATTTACCGTTTGCCGGGTTCGGGGTACCAGAGGTGCGGAGAGACGTATTGCCGTATGCCAAGTTCGGGATGCCAGAGGTGCGGAGAGACATATTGCCGTATGCCAAGTTCGGGATGCCAGAGGTGCGGATAGTCGTAGGGGAAGCCGGTTCGGTACACGAGGAAGACTGCAAAACAAGACAGGACAAGACAGGACTAGGGAGGCAGAGAGTGATGAGAACTGGTTCTATGCTCAGCCGATGAGTTAATGAAGCTGCAGGGTATATATAGGTAAGAGGATCCAATGGCAGAGTAGCAAGGTGGGGGTGTGTAGATGGGCCAGGCTGAGACAGGGATAGGTCCACGGGAGTTCTTGGAGGAGGGACTATCGATCCTAGAAGAAAGGGTACATTTGTTTGCAGCATTGAAAAGAGGAGATGTGCCTTTAAGAGGCTGGAGCGCCTCCGTGTGGCCGCGCCTCCGTGTGGCCGCACCTGCGGGCGCGTGACCGGGCGCACGCCCCGGCCCGGCACTAGAAGGAGAACGCTGCCGTGCGCGCGCGCTTAGGCAAGATGGCGATCGGCGTCCTGGAGGGAGGATCACTGCGAGGCGCGGAAGGGCCCGGCGGCACCGCGGGTAAGTGGGGAGCACGCCGAGGGCGGCGTGACTCCCGGGTCCTTACAATGTGCTTATGATACCTCTCCTATCCACAAAGCACAAGGACCTCCAGGGTGCCAGCCTTGATCATGCACATTTTAGGTCAGTAGGGCACTCAAAGGGTATTGCAATGCATTCCAGCTGGGAGGCAGTTAATCCTTTGTAAAGCATTGCAGGCCGCTCTGGGTGCAAAGGGGTTAAAGGATCAATCTCCCCGTGCAGAGATGTCGGTGTGTTGGCTGCATGCAGTGATCGCTCCCTGTGGCTGCTGTCCGTATCTTGGCTGTGATTTCTCGGAGAAGCAATAACCTGCTCCAGATGTTCCTGGAAGATTTAATTGATTTGGTTTCCTATGTGATGAGACTCCTGTCCCCTAAATCCAAATCTAATACGTTAATTCAATCTTCACCTGATAAGGCTCTGAAGCAGCCCAAACCTGCTTAACCCGTTCTGTGCCGGGTATTATAGAGCGATGTTCATGAATTCACTGCTTAAGGTGGATGCAACACATTGTTAAGTGTACGTCTACACGGAGGGCTGTAGATATGTGGCAGGTTACGATTATTATCAGAGATCCAGTTACCAAAATCAGGGAGATTATTATTTTTTTAACATTTTAATAGAAAAATGCAAATTTTTATTACAGAGTCTTAACTGAGGCGATGGAAACAGAAACGGCAGATAAGAACTGCTTGGCTGCCAGTCTGCTCCTATCTGCTGTAAAACCCTGTGGAGCTTACAATCTATGTTTTTGGTGCCTGAGGCACAGGGAGATAAAGTGACTTGCCCAAGGTCACAAGGAGCCGAACACTAGGAATTGAACCAGGTTCCCCTGCTTCAAACTCAGTGCCAGTCAGTGTCATTACTCAAAAGAGCCTCTCCTTCTCCACATTCATGTTATGTCTATAAAATATATATTTTTCTTTATATAGCTGTGACAGTGTACGGCGCTGTACACAGAGTCCCTGCCATATAGCGCTTACACTCTAATATTGTGCAGTTAAAAAAGTGCCCTAAGAAATAAAAAATCAGTGAATGTACAAAAGTACAAAATACACACACACAATGTGTGTGTGTACATACATACACACACACATACACATAATGTGTGTGTACATACACATGCAAACACACACACATAGTGTGTGTGTACATACACACGCAAACACACACATAATGTGTGTGTACATACACACACACTATAATTACCTGTGTGTGTGCTTAGACCTGCTGATTAAAGAGGTGGGATGGGGGAGCTTAAACTAAGAAGGGTCACATACCTCCCATCAATTTACAATTAGACATACACAATGTTAACTAGCGCTAAACCCAATCCCACAGTATCACATATTCCTATATATCATTGTGCCAAGTGGAGCATTAACTGGGAAAGGGACCTCAGATATACAGCAGTAATCTAAGAAACCCCAATGCACACCCAGTGTGGCAAATGATTAGATACATTTCTATATGGAGCAATATGTAGACATACTGTAGCACAGGGGTGCTCCTCTACTCCTCAACCCCCACCCCCCAACAGGTCAGGTTTTCAGGACCCGACCTGTTGGGGGGGTTGAGCACAAACAGTGCTCCTATATTTGAACCCTTTAGGCACCGCGGGCATGTCATGCATCCCATGCTGTTGCCCACATCATTGTTATGTCGCCCTTTCTCCGTGCAGCGGAGCAATTACACAGGACACAGTGTAACACTCGCAGTGTAGGAACCCGCTGAAGGGATCTAACCTTGCCATGGTGGCAGCTTAACAGGTTTTGGCCAAAAGATTGAACTAAAATGAGCCATACTTATGAGAAGAAAAACATATAGAAGAACCTAAATAATGTGCCACTCTGGGTGCACATGGGGGCTTATACCCTGCTGTATATTTCATGCCACTTTCCCAGTAGCGCTCCAGTTGGCGCAATTAAATGTGTATCTGTGGGACTGGTTTTTGCGCTCGCGAAGATTATGTATGTCTAATCTAATATTGGTGCCTGCCAAGCCAATCAACTTTTGGCGGAAATTCCCCATTGACTTCATGACTTCAACCGTCGTGACATCACAGCGTCCCGTGGCCATTTTGAGTAGTGCTGCAGGAGAAAAAACATGATTTTAAAGGCGACAAGACCGCAGAAGGCCAGGGGACGCCGTCAGGATCTCGCAACCGGACCCGTCGTAGGTATGTGTCGTGGGGAGGGGGGGAGTGACTTTTTTTGGGAGGGGCGAGTGGGTTTTGGCCTTGTTTGTCAGGCCCTGGTGATAACTGCCCCCAACTCTTCTAAGGCTACGGCCCCAGTCACCGCGTGCACGCGGGCATCGGAGCATGCACCAGTAAAAGCGCGGCCATAGTGGGGGGTGCGCATCCTCGACGGGGGGGGGCAGGGGTGCGGCCATGACGTCACATGCACAAGCACAGCACAAAGCCTGCAGCAAGGGAGTCCTACTATCTCTTATCTGCTAATCCCATCTCCTTCGTGAGCTCCATTCCCAGCATATTTAGTAGGGATCATTGTGAGCTAATCAGGCAGGGACTCATCATATGCAAAAGCAAAGTGCTGTGTAGACTGCAAGAGATGATCACTTTGTAATAATAAAGGGGGCTTGTTCAAAATCAGCAGCAAATACGTATCTTAAAGTTACCCAGAAGCCAAACTCTCCTTGTTCTGGGCATAATGCTACTGAAAGGTGCAACAGGTTTAGGGATACACTGGGCACAATGTCTGCTTCAACTTCAAAGGGCGGTTTCTTCCCCACCTACAGTACCTTTCTGGGAACGTTCTCAGGGATAGATATCTGTGCTACCATTGGTTGCCAATCAACCATGTGACCGCGTCACCGCATGGAAAGAACATTTTTGTCTTCCCTTCCAGCGGTCACGGCATCGCGGTTTGTGCACGCACACACGCTAATTGGTGCCTGCCCCATAGAGGGCTGTACTTTGTGTGCGCACACGCTAACTGGTGCCTGCCCCATAGAGGGCTGTACTTTGTGTGCGCACACGCTAACTGGTGCCTGCCCCATAGAGGGCTGTACTTTGTGTGCGCACACGCTAACTGGTGCCTGCCCCATTGAGGGCTGTACTTTGTGTGCGCACACGCTAACTGGTGCCTGCCCCATAGAGGGCTGTACTTTGTGTGCGCACACGCTAACTGGTGCCTGCCCCATAGAGGGCTGTACTTTGTGTGCGCACACGCTAACTGGTGCCTGCCCCATAGAGGGCTGTACTTTGTGTGCGCACACGCTAACTGGTGCCTGCCCCATAGAGGGCTGTACTTTGTGTGCGCACACGCTAACTGGTGCCTGCCCCATTGAGGGCTGTACTTTGTGTGATCACACGCTAACTGGTGCCTGCCCCACAGAGGGCTGTACTTTGTGTGCGGCGCACACGGCGTCACGCGCGCAGCCACAGCCACCGGGGACGAAGCCTAAGGCCTCGGACATGGTGATAAGAAGAGCGCTGGGCAGCGCTGACGCTCATGCTCTCCTGCTCAAGCAGGAGCTTTTTTTGTGTCCCTGCATGAGCGTCAGCGTGCGCGCTTGTGAGCCGGGTGGGAGCCAGGTGGGGCGGGAGGCGGGGCTAGGGCGCCGACGTCACGGCGCTGACGTCACGGGCTGCCATTGGCTTTTGGCAGTCACGTGACCGGCCCTGCGCTTCCCTCAGCGGGAAAACTTAAATTTGTCTGTCGGCTGCAATTCCACACGCCTCCGCACGCCTGCGGAAGCGAGCGCAAGTGCCGTCTAAAGCCGTGTTGATAGGGATAATGTTTCCCCTCAGCGTGGCTCAGCGCGGTCTTTTTGACCATGGCCCTGGCCTAAGGCCGCACTTATAGTGCCGGCGACGTCAAATCAAATTGAGATGCCTTCCAGCGATCGCGAACAACCCGTCGCGTCGCGCTTAATATAAGCGCACCCGATGGCTGCAATGCATTTGTTTTCATGTGACGTCGCATTGCTGTTGCCTTCGCCGGTACTATAAACGCAGCCTTAGGCTAAGTCCATGGTGGTGCAGACCGCGCGGTGTAATCACATTGCCTTAAGACATTGATCGCACCCATGGACCGCACGAGCAACAGCAGGAAAGGGCGCGCGGTGCGCGAGGAATCAGTTTAAACCAATTTCTCGGTGCGACGGGCAGGTCACGTGAGCGGTTCGCCCAATGAGGGCGAACCAGCTCTGTGATGTCACTGACACACCCCTCGACACGCCCCCGACGGCGCATATAGCATGCCCGAAATACGCACACGCTTCACGCGGGTGACATCACGAACACACACGCCTGAATCTGGATCTGCTCTAATTAAACAAAGAAAACAAACCGTAGGCTTTCAAACAAAACAGCAGATAACCCTACTGTCACTGCCACCAACTCCACCCAATACAACACCCGCTATTAAACAATGCATTACTTATCTGTTGGTGATTTCATGATTTATCTATCTATCTGTCGATTTGGCGAAGCATTTGCATCGTTATCCAGCTTTATCCCTCATCAACGTACCCCTCGCCCAATGTAAGGCACTGGAAGATGAAAACCCCTCCTAGGTCCCCCAAAGCCTCCCTGATGTGCCCACCTTGGTCAGTATTCAGACTACAATCTCCTTGTTACAGAATAAATCAGTGGAGAGGAGATCACTTGCAGTCCATCCTCACAACGGCTGCTGGAAGGGCGGAGGATGTTCCCGCTGAACAAGGACAGGGCCCCAGTGCATTGTATTTAAAGCTCAGCTGAAAATTCCTGCCATCTGCTCCACATCCACAGCTGAGACTTGTGGTCTGTGCTAGTCTGACACAGCAGTAGGGCTGTTTTACTATTGTCCTTGACTAAAACAAACCATCAGAGATATGGACCGACTGTCGGATTAGAATGCAAGCTCTTGAGGCAAGACATGTTCTCTTGCATGTTTCCTTGGGCACAAATCCAAGAGAGGTGCATATCCTGCTTCTCTCACCCTCTGTTTGACTGCTTGTCAGTGCGAGATTCCTCTGCTATACCCTTATTCTATGAAGCGAGAAGCTGGGTAATACACAGTTAACGATACATCAACTTCCATTCACTTGAGACGACTTTATTAAATAATCCGGTGTGCCTTGGCGTTTGAAACGGGTGAGAGGAGAAATTAGTCGTGCTTGCTTTGCAGCTGCAGTTATACTTTGTGTTACTCTATCTTGAAGCATATTAATTTTCAGGGATAACCACATTCACGAGAAGGGAGAAAAAGCAATGATGCACTCGCGTGCATAAAAATCTCAATGAAGAGCACAGAACCATATTAGATATATTCCATGACCCTAATTACAGGTTCGTTTTGTATTTTAGCAACTGCAGAGGTGCACATGTGCCTGTTAAAGTCAGGATAAAGTCACTTGATAAAGAACTGATTGAAGTTCGAAACGTTGTGTGCGCCACTAAGAGAATAAATTATTTTTTGCAAATCCGAAGTGCCCTGGATCCTCTACTTACTTACATGTATCCTGAGAATACACCAGATAGGTTTTTTCCTGAAACACGAAGCACTGGTACTTTAAATGCAAGTAGATTGCTAACATTATAGCATTTAAAAAGCTGCAGTTCAGTCTTTTTATTTTTTATTTTTTTACATTTATTTTTTTACTTCAATAGTTTCATGTGTGCAATCTCTAATTACCTATAGAACTGTATAGCTGCAGGTCAATTCGTTCTCCATGTATTGATAGGTCGAAATTTGGTGACATATTAAAAGCTGGGATTTGTTTATATTCTGCTTGTCACTCAGTGGAAGCTCATGAATATTCATGAGCATTCCTGCACTGACATGTGCTAGAGGGAGGGCAGGGCTGACAAAGGGATGTACCAGGGCTTGTGACAGGACATGAAGGGGCAGTGCCTTAGCAAATGGCTGTTAAAATAGAATACAAGAAAATTGGTCTTTCAAAGTTGTTTTTTTAAAAACAGAAAATGCTAAAAGTATTTTTTCTTACTACAGAACTGATTTATTAAAAAAACACACATGCAGGATATTGACTGAACTGCAGCTTTAAGGTGTGCAAGACAAAAACCTCTGACCATAAAGTCAGGATAAACCATCTTTAGTGATGGAGCGGCCAGCAAACCACTGCAATCCAGAAAAGGGGTTCAATTATCTTGAGTAATTTTATGATTTTTTAATAATAATAATTATTATTATAATAATAATATTATTTACTACTGTTAAAGGAACAATACAAGCAGCAATTTTTTTTGTCATTTTTAATATTGAAGCAGGGGGTCTTCAGAGCAGAACCTCATTCATTTCAGCTCCGTGGACCCCCTGCTGCCGGAGATACTTACTTCCGAAGGGGGTACCGGTATATCTTTGCTGTTTAGAGATCCCACGTGACGCCAGCCAATAGGAAACTGCACCAGGTGACATCACGGCTTCCTATATGGCCCGCAGGGCATGGGAGCTTTGAAAAGCGGCCATTATGTGATGCCGGCTAGCCGACCATTGGTATTTAGAAGCAGGGGGTTACAGGAGCTGAAATTAATAAGGTTCAGCTCCGGAGACCCCCTGCTAATCAGTCTTCCACACAGCATACTCGATTGAAGCTGCAGTCACCAAAGTAGCTAATGACCCCATGGCATCCGTGGCACTGCGGTAAAGAAAATAGTCCAGGCACACGGTCTTATCACAAAGTAGAACATTTAATCCAGCATAAATCCAACGTTTCGGCTGCACACAGGCGGCCTGTGTCAGGGTGAGAGCGGGAAGGCTGCCTGTGTGCAGCTGAAACGTTGGATTTATGCTGGATTACATTTTCTACTTTGTGATAAGACCGTGTGCCTGGACTATTTTCTTTACCCGGATATCACTTGGGGACCTGGTAGGACGACCCCCTTGGTCCGTGGGCACCGGCAGGTGACATTATAGTGCTTCATTGATTGTGTGCCAGATCACCTCTTTCTATTGACTATCCGTGGCACTGCCCATTGCATCCGCGGCACTGCCCTCTCTGGGCTTTCCTCCTTGCTTTCTCACCGCTCCCTCAGTGTCTCTTTCGCTAACTCCTCCTCTATAGATCTCTCTGTTGATGTACCTCAGGCCTTTGTTTTAGGTCCCCTAGTCTTCTCTCTATATTCACCCTCACTGGGTGACCTCATTATCTCCGTTGGCTTCAACTATCATTCATGTCTATGCTTATGACACACAACTATATTGATCTGCACCTGACCTTACACCTCCAGCCCAGTCACAAACCATAGATCAGCAATCTCTGACTGGGTGGCCCTTCATTCCCTCAAACTTAATATATCTAAGACAGAGCCCCCCATACTCCTTCCAAAACCAGGTCCCATTGGTTTCTTCCCCATTACAGTCAATAACACCACTATCCACCCAGTATGGCAAGTACGCTGCCTAAGGGTTGCATTCAACTCCTCCCTAACTTTCTCCCCTATAAACGCTGTTACTAAACCTCGCCGTTTCTTCCTCCGCCAACATTTGTGTCTGAACACCCGCACTGAAATGGTTACAGATTAGAAATGCAGACTAATATCCTGAGTTATTGAGTGAGTTTCCCTCTGGAGCCGTGAATGCAGCAGCCCGTCCCAGTGGGTTCCCCATAATAATGACATTTGTAATGGGTCCCACAGCTGTGCAAGGATTTATCGTAGTGAACACGCGTCCGAACTCGAATGTCTTAGAAAAGTGTGCAGCGGAATCAATACGAAGACACAACATATAAAGTAGTGGCCATGTATCCAGCGTCCCCTGTATTTATCCACCAGTGCATCTCTAGATAAGATTGACTAATCAGTCATTTAGCCATAAATACACTATGTCTATTGATAGTACCTTTTAATATATACTATGTAACTGCCCAGCATTATGTAATACGTACACCTCTCTGACTGCCGGTCCCACCGAGATATAAATCTATACTTTCCTTTTATTACAGTTTTACCATGAATAACTCTATTTGTTGTTCTATGCACATTTTATTCACCTTTGGCTGGAAATTTCTCAAGTCCCAAAAACATACGAACTTGAAGCAGGAGAGAATAAAACATTATTTGCTTGTATTAAAACAGCAATTCATGCCGAGTGTTTTTTTTATTTTTATTTTATTTGACATCATTAGATCCGGGGATTCCCTTGGAAAGGGACCACGTTACTACATCCCATAGTGTCATGACCTTGTAACCTTCGAGGTCTCTTCTTCCGCCATCCATCTTCCACCTAAACTTATGGCCCCACATAAATTCACAAGATGCAATAACCATACAGCAGCAAGCTGGAGGTAAAACGGCCACAGCCTTTATTAAACCATAAGTATATTAACATTATCCAAACCAACTTTTACCCAGCCAGAGTATCCAAACTGTCACTCGGCCATCGGCGCATTACCGTGGCTTCATCAAACCAGCCAGATGTCACCCAGCACTATGTCTCCTTCCAGTTCAAACCCAGCGGAGGAAGCATTCCATACCCACCGCCCAGCGGAGACATCTCCCACTGCCCCATTGTCTATCATAGGCCCCATATTGTAACGCCACCCACAGGGTTTTGTGCACCCCAATGTACCAGCATTGCTGCGGCAAACATGATGTGACCCTTTAAAAGCATTATACAGTATTCTGCCTTTTGCCCAAGGGAGGGAGGGCTGGGAGCCCGTGACTGAGCTCCCAGGTCACTTCATCGCTCCTTTATAGCATCCATTGGCGTCTCCCTCGCCCCCTCCACCATTATCTACCCCCTTCCCTCTCCTATACATTAGTAACCCATTCAACCCCAAAGGGCCAAAGAAATGGTACCTAACTTAACCAGCCCAGGGATCATAGCCCCGATGTTGGGAAAAGGGATGGGGGGGAGACATGGCCACTAATAACGGAGAAGGGGGAAGCTTGGTACAGCGATCGTGCCAACCTTCCCTTATGCGTATGTCAGGGCTCTCTTCGATGTCAGTGCATCAATGTAGCAAGCATTCCACTTGAGTCTTCTCCCCATGAGTGTCCGCTTGCGATCTGTGCAGTATCCAAATGAGGAGTGAGGGACCCATGTATTGTAATGACACATTAACTTGTGGGTCACTTTTTCTCCCTTCAATCTGCATGAAGGAATTCGCCATGTTTCAGGTCATGCAACTTTCTAGCTTCTAACAATCTGCCCCAGATGGAAGAAACTGTTTTTTAACAGTTAAAGCAACTGTGCCCCAAAACATTGGTACAATGCATGAAAACGCACTTTCTTTGCTCCCAAGCTGCCTTGACACAGAGCACGCTCATACTCACCCTTTCTGCTGGTCGTTTAGTCCAAGTCAGGGTTGATCGAGTATATGGAAAGTGCCCCGTTTTACTGTATTATGGAATTAGCACTGAGGGGCAGGGCGGCCAACTCCTGTCCTCAAGGGCTACCAACAGGTCAGTTGTAGACTGAGCTGAAGCAGGGATATCCTTAAAACCTGGCCTATTGGGGGCACATGAGGACTTGAGTTGGCCACCCCTGTAGTAGAGTATCTACAAGGGACTTGCAGAGTATCCAGTGCTGCTCCTGAGACGTTTCTCCTACTGGGTGCACGTAATCCCTTCGCGCCTCAAAGTGCTGGTTATACCTTATGCCTATCTGACTTTGATCCTATGATATTATTGGCTTGCTTAGCCTGTAGCACTTTTGTTATTAACCCCTGCATTACTGGTTTAGATAGCATTGTTGCTTGAGATTATCTCTGCTAATTACCGGTTATCCTTGAGATATACTCTACAGTTGGTTGGTCTAATTGCCACTAGCCTCGTTTGGGCATACATTTACTAGTGACCACTAGATTCATTTATAGGTTGCCATATTGTGTATTTTGTTTTTAGTTGTTCAGTGTGTTGGGAGTTACCGTCCATATAGGACTTAAGGGAAGTACCCTTGATCACTGTGATCTTGGGGAACGTGCCAGAAGAAGGGGCTTCCCATCCCTAAACGTTGCCCCCCTTATTTGTCTTGATTCCTCCCCCTTTTCCCTTGTCTTTTCCTTATTCCCTCCCCCCACCCTGTGTTCTCCCACTCCATTTGCTGTTACTCACAGTTGTACCTATATTGCTGACCACAGAGTAAGTAGAGGTTGCAGAGGCCTCGCGCGGACCCCCGGCATTTAACTTAAATGCCTCGGGGAAGAGCGTGGGGCCAATGCAACCGCCGCGCCCCCTAACCCCCAACAAAATCCTGTGCCCCCCAGTTTGCACACCCCTGAGCTATACCATCTGCACAGCATATTTCTGATGTCTTCTCGTTGAGTTCTCATACCTGTACAAAGCACTTTACCTTCTGGATAGAGAAACATATCTAATAAGCAGTCTTCTGCCTTCTGGCGTGGGAACACACAGTATTTGAATGGGCTGTAATGTATTCCAGCACTGGAGGTGCCGTATAGCAGAACACTGCTTAGTAATATGGCCCACTGTCTTTATCCTTTATGAGATTAGAAGAACTAACTCAAGTCACCAGCTCACTTTGTTATATTACTTTCTGTCTGCATCTGCTTTATTTGCTGCGCTTCCCCTTGTTTTTACTTGTGTGTGTCAGAAAACATGTGTTTTATTTAATCTCACCTGGTCTCAGTAACTCTCAGCCCTCAGTACATATTATTACTTTGTGCTTGAAGTCCTTTCTGTAACACAATGTTTACCTATCTGGGGGGCCCAGGGCCTTTGAAAGAGGAGCTCAGCAGGACAGGAGGTACACTGGGAAATGCAGAACGAGGCCAAGAAAAAGGAGGCTGTACAGTGACAACAAACAGTGAGAATAGCAGATATATACAGTAGTGACAGAGAAAGAAGGCAATTTCTCTGCATCCATACAATCATTTGTATATTCCACCAAGTATAATATGCTTATTCTTTCTAATGGTATTTTCTGGGGGACCTAATCCCCAAATATTGGGAAAATGGGGATCCCAAAGGCAAAACAATGGACGGGACCAATGCAAAGAGATTGGGGCCGACTGCTTCAACGAGTTACTTCTAACCGACTTTTAAATTAAATGTGCACAAGCTTTTTCATTAAGAAAAAAGTTATTCAGAACTTGCAATCAGCCACAAATGTATTCATTAGAACTTATAGGTGCCAGGTCCAGTACCAACATCGAAATGGTACAGTAACAACACAACAATCCAAACACTGCTATACATCATAATCATTTCAGCAATGTTTCTGGGCCCCTGGCCCCTTCGTCAAGCTTTCAGTAGGCACAACGGTCCATATTTACTGAGCAGTGCCCCTCCATAAGACACCTTCCAGCACGGCTTACTAGATATGACCCTTTCGCTTGAATAGCGCCGTGCGGTGTCTTCCGGTATAAAAGGTGTCTTATGGAGCAGCACCTCTTGGTAGATATGGGCCAACATATCCATCCTATCCAGCTAATCACTCCCCTCTCTGTGTGCTCCTCCAGGGGTGATCCTGCTCCTCCTGGACAAGCTGCGGAAGATGAAGTGGGAGCAGATGTGGCGTCTCACTGCGGAGCGGGAGCTCATGAGCATGCTCTCAACCTCCCTGGCTGACCAGGTGAGCAAGCATGTGTTTAAAACACATGGAAGAGTGTAGAAGAGGTTGGGTAGCATTGTGGCTGCGGCACTCGTCTAGAAGAGACACACGTGCGTTGGCGTCACGTCTGCGCACCTCATAATGCATGTGAGTTTGTGTAAGCTGCTTTATCACGGTCTAAGACATTTGGTCGCCGGTGCTTCGCCGTGACTATCTCCCCCGCAGGAAGCTCACGTCACCGACCGCTAAGGTAAGTAAGCCCTAACCACTAAAACCCTTAAATTAACCACCTACTTTAAGCACTGAAACCTTTAAATTAGCCCCCTACCAAATAATAAAACTTACCTTTGAAGCGGCCAGTGGCGGAGGTTTCGGCAGCGAAACAGCCGCGACCAGATGTCCTATTCCGGCTTTATCGCCCTGTATTTTGCCAATGAAAATGAGAAGTATAAAGGATCTCAATGTATCTTTCTTGTTAAAACAAAGACAAAACAGGTAAAGAGCATAAAGTAAATATTTAATGTGAAGCGTTTTATCAAGATACAGAACTGCACGCACAATAAACAGGAGCACATTTAGACTCAGATACACGAAATGCTACTTAGCCAAAAGGCACCTTATATTTCATTCAAATGGTCTGCGAGACTTCGCATCGATTGAAGATATAATCCCCTTTTAGTTTATAAACCACTTCAACAAAATAATCGTCTTTCGTTAACAAATGGAAACGGATGTAAAGCAAGCATATGGCTTTCTTTGGAAATAGGGAATTTTCATTGGATCCGGGCCGCTGATTAATAAGATTAATATTAAGATAATAACTATTCCATACAGTGCTTCATAATGACAGTATAGTGTGCAGTAGGCACCATCATACATGGGATGCTTTACAGTCTCTGCCCAGGTGAGCTTACACTATTTTTTGGTGCCTGAGAGACAGGGAGGTAAAGTGACTTACCCAAGGTCACAAGCAACCGACACAAGGATTTGAACCAGTGTCAAACTCAGTGCAATTATTATCAAAGTCAGTGCTGTTGCTCACTGAGCCGCTCCTTCTCCCTATAATATCTTCCTAAAAAAAAGTAAAGAACATTAAGTAAATATTTCATGGAGTTGAACTGCTCTATCTTCAGCTCCGGGGGACCGCCGGTCTACAAGTTTCTGTGCCGAACAAAATACGGGCCAATAGAAAGCCAAATGTAGAGTTGTGCTGTGTGATTCTTGCTACCCTTGGTGGTGATTTGATGGTCACACCTGTGCCCTTCTGATTAGACGAGGTTGCTCATCACTATGGAATACACAGGGGAATGCTGCTATAAAGGGTTTGCCCTGTTAAGATTTGAGCTCTGCACATGAATAGCTGCAAAGGAATCATTCCGTTCACCTATTGAAAGGATAATTTGGCTGTTCCTGTCATGTTTGTCCATCCCATTGTGTCTTTGTTCAACCGTTCTCATCTGTCTTGCTGAGATATTCTTCGTAGCGCTGCTTATTTTGAACAGCAACCTGTTTAAACTCACCTGGGCCAATGCTGTATAAAGGAAAAAAGCGCAGCGGAGGGAGCTCTCTGAGTATCTTTTATCCTGGCAGCATCAAAAAGGTGTTCTGTGCAGGATCCGAGCGTGCGCCCCGTGCTCAGAATGCAGACAACTGAGCTGTCTGTCTCTCCCCAGGATATCTTCAACGCTGTCATCAAGCAGAACCCTTTCCTGGTGCACCAGCTCCCCTGCTTCTGGAACGTGCAGCTGTCTGATCACACCCGCTCCGAGAAGTGCTACCGAGACGTCTCCGATCTGAAGGTGCGCTGTAAATGTGGGAAGGCAGCAGGTGGTGGGGCCG
The DNA here is from genome assembly GCF_040206685.1 of Ascaphus truei. Taxonomy (NCBI): domain Eukaryota; kingdom Metazoa; phylum Chordata; class Amphibia; order Anura; family Ascaphidae; genus Ascaphus; species Ascaphus truei. The sequence goes on from NC_134487.1 coordinate 288,078,691, forward strand.
GGGGGAGGCAACAAGAATGTGGGAGGCAGAAAAACTGTGTGTGGGAGGAGGGGGGGGACTTTAATCATTTGGGTGCTCCATGACGTAGCTACCACGTCCCGAGGTCTGGCACACAGGGTGGCCAACTCCAGTCCTCCAGGGCCACCTACAGGCCAGGTATTAGGGATATACCTGCAACAGAATGACAGAGCCACCTGTGCTGAAGCAGCAACATCCCTAATACCTGGCCTGTTGGTGGACTGGAGTGGACCACCCCTGTCGTGGAATAAAAAGGCAGACGGGACACCTCACAACAAGAACAATAGATTGTTTTCTTTGTGTAACAGATTTCGATTTGACACATTTGTAGATGCATTTCCTATTCTACTTTCTCCCTGAGAAAAATTGCCAAATGTCAATACAGTCTGGGGACCTCTCCCTGGAAGGAGTTTGGAATCTCGGACCAGTCTAAGAACACACTAATAATTATTGAAATCTAAAGTCCTTGAAAGAAGAATCCCAGTATACTATGGCTTATTTAGTGCCCCCTTAATGCTTAATACATATTTGTCCTCTGTGTATGGGGGACAAGACAAATGAAGCTGTCAGTGACGAGGATATCTGTGGCCTTTCTCTAACACCACCATAGTACAGGAAAAGCAGCATAAGTTTTGGCCCAGTGTAAGGAGAGCAGAGTGCTAGAGAAGGGGGAGGCAGGGTGGTGGTTCCCGCACTGACCAGCAGAAAGGGAGAGCATACACTAGGATATATATATATATATCCCCCAAATGCTTTGCATGCACAGCAACAAGGCATTGTGGGGCGTGACTTTGGAAGCTCCTGCAGTGAATGACAGCTTTACCCCCCATGCTGTCGGCACACACTGAGGGGCAGTTTGGGGCCTTATTAAGCATAGGTCTCCCCCTGAGAACACTATACTGCCTGGGATCGGTCACACAGTTTTATTAGCAGTACTCTTGATGAGTAGTTCATAAGATTTATTAATTAGGAGTACGCAGAATAAATATTTTCTAACGGGGGTACACAATGTGAAACAGGTTGGGAACCCCTGATCTAGCGGATCCCTATCCACGTGACATATACCAGCAGCGCACGCAGGTCACTAATTGGTTGTAGACGTTCAGTGTTGGAACTTGACATAACTGTTCTCTGAAGCTGTTCGTTGAGCCATTTACCGCAGATGTATTTGTAACAGCTCATTCTTTGTGAAACAATGACACCCGTTACCAATGTTGTGCTTCTATGATCACAAGGTAAGTTTAATTAAATGGCTCTTGTTCCATTGTATAAACGATTTCAGTTGCGGGTTAACCCCTTGGTTGCCAAAGGATTGTTTCAGGCCACTCTGGCAGCCAAGGGAACAGGGTTGTTGGCAAACACCTCTTTTTTTAATAAGAGGGGTCTTCTTGCAGGACTGAAGCACTAAGGGGGTAACCATTCCCGATTGGGGCACTATTGCAGGTTATTAAATAACCACCTTTATTGTGGCATAATCCTATTGTAAACTAGAAAGCTCGTTTATTTTAGGATCAATAAGCGGGGTATTTATCAGCATCTCCTAGGTGCAAAGCTGGCACTGGTTTTTAAAAAAATGCAAGAAATGTACATTTGTTCTCAGGTAACGCTCCATTTCCTGCCCGCATTTTTTTTCCCCGTCCGATGTAAGAGAATGTCTGACAGGACCACAAACCTGGTTTACCCAAAGGATTCTGGATAATAGCATGCAGACGAGCACTCACAGTGTTGGTTTTTGCTTCTCAGCCATTTTAACATGTACCCCTATAAGCTTATGCCTGCCGTATTAGATTGTAAGCTCTTCGGAGCAGGGACTCCTTTTCCTAAATGTCACTTTTATGCATTTCTTCCCATTATGTGTTATTTGTATTATTTGTTATTTATGTGATTGGCACGTGTATTACTGCTGTGAAGCGCTATGTACATTAATGGCGCTATATAAATAAAGACATACATACTGCCTGGGATAAAGAAGTGTAGAACCAGTAAACCTACTCACAGACAGCTATTTCGACCTTTTGGGTCTCTGTAGTATGAGGATGGTTGTGGCCTTGCATTGTGAAGCTGGTCGTGGTTACAACCAGGTACACAAGTAAGTAATGGTGAGTAAAAAAGGATTAGGGGGCGTGAGATTTTCCAGGGGGGGGGGGGGGGCGCGGTGGTTACAGAGGTCCCACACTCTCCCCCGAGGCATTTAAATGAAAAGCCGGGGGACAGCGTGAGGCCTCTATAACATCTCCTACCTGGTCTTCGGTGACGCGTCGCCATGGTAACCCGACGTCAAATGACGCCGCTGGATCACGTGCCATGGCAATGTGACGGAGCCGAGCCGGGGTGGGGGGGGGGATGCGAGCAGGGGACGAGAGCAGGCAGGGGGAAAGCGTTGCGCGCCCCTGTTTTACACTATGGCATATTGCATATATATTCAGCGCCACATGAGAGAAGGCAAGTAACAGAATAAAGCATTTTCCTGTTCTGGTGCCAATTAGAACATTCTCTGTCTGTTCCCCACGGGTTTCCCACAGGAGGACGTTGCCATCCTGCGATGTAAATGCCACCTCTTTCCATTACCACGCACAGCTATTAGGCCCAAAGTGCGTTCTCTGCCTTTCGTTATACACTTTATCAACTAATAAGGAACATTATGTAATTAATAAGCAGCATAATGAAACGCCCAGGGAGATTTAATGAGGGGTAAAATGAAACGCTCCAAATTTACTCGGAGCTTAATAAATACAAATGTTAAAGCAAGATTTAAATTGTAATTTATTCTCGGGGAGATTGTGGATCCATCAATATCCCGCTGTGCATTGTATCGAAGGTCTGTATTCCGGGAGCAGCGGTCTCGTAACAGGGATGTGAACACAGGTGTTATCAGCTCCCACTATAGCATTCACCTGCCACAGCCAAACAGTATTATCTGGGGTTATTTATGGAGGCGTCGGGGTCTGTGTGCAGAGCTGTACTTTGCAGAACGCGTTATTGTTACCAGGAACCCACATCCATCAACTCCTTCCTTTTATCCATTTATTCCCCCAGATCCGCGGGGCGTCTCGTTATTGTACCCCCGGCTTATTTGCAGCTTCCCTAGTTATTAAATGGATAGAGCAGTATTGGGAGAATCACATCGGTGAGATCACTTAATGTCACGTCCGCAGCGAGATTGTATTATTCGTTCGGTGATAAAAAATAAATAAACAAGCTAAATTGCTTTTGCTCATTTCTGCTCGAAAGCTTCATTACGAGAAGCACATTGAAAAATATCAGAGAGGACAGAAGCACATGGCAGTCGTGCGTCAAAGTCTCCCAGCTGCATAACTGCGGTCAGTTAGGTTTCCTTCTTGGATTAACCTGTTGAGTACCCATACGATGTTCACCGAACATCACGAGGCGACACTCTGGCGACCCCTGTGACATTTGGTGAGTGCGATGCCTCCTTTGCTCCTTTTCTAGGGCAGCGGTGCTCGACTCCGGTCCTCAAGACCCACCAACAGGTCAGGTTTTCAGGATATCCCTGCTTCAGCACAGGTAGCTCAAGCAGTGGAAGACTGCACCACCTGGGCTGAAGCTGGGATATCCTTGAAACCGGACCTGTTGGGGGGGGGGGAGGGATCTTGAGGTCTGGAGTGGTGAACCCTTGTCCTAGGGGAACGAGCAGTAAACTCAATCTGAATGGAAGAGAAGGCGTGGACCCTCTGCTTTTCCATGTGCGACACCGTGGTGACGTCATGATCATGGGATCGATGAGCGGGATCGCATAACCGCGAGGGTTCTCCAGGGACTAGACCGTATTATTCTCAGCTCCCAAGACCCTCTGGCTCCAGAGTTGTTTGATTCTGTGGCGCCTATTCTGGGAGCTCCGATGTGTGACAACCCGCTTCCAAAGTGCACTACAGAAGCAGGTAGACATGCTGCGCTATTCTGCAAGCCCGTCTCGCATGTCCAAACCGCGTCCAAACAGCTTTTTTAGAAGCGTTTTCACTCCGGCTCTGACAATCCGAGCGGAAAAATAGCCTACATCTCGCATTTTGTGCCAACAACTGCTATTCTGGAAGCTCCGGGATGCGAAACCCTTCTAAAAACTCACACTTTTTTTAACATCACCTTTTGAGTGGCGAGATTGGTACCGCGAGTTACATCCAGAGCCTGAAATATGGGTTTATCTGAGAGAGCAAAACCCACAAGTCAGACTGGGGATGGAGTTAGCAGCACCTCGGGTCAATCCGCTTCTAAGGCCGCCCTTATAGTGACGGCGACGCGACGTCGCCCGAAAACAAATACATTGCCGCCTGTTGCAGGGTACATGCAACCACACAGGCGGGTTCTTTGGATAAGGCTTATTTATTTGAGCCCTTACAGCAGTAATCTCTTCAGCATTTTCAGTCCTGTCTCCTCAACAGCTCTCCTGCATGTGTGTACAGCCTGGGGTTTTAACACCTTGATTATGCAGCTGGGGTCAGACTAATTAAGCAGCCTAAACACAGGTTTTCCAGGCATATGGCTGGTGACGTTCATTCACCCTGTCACACCGCCGCTGCGTGCGCTTATAGTGCACGCGACGGCGACAAGCGAAGGAGCGATGTCGCGAAAATCTGAAGCCGGCAAAATTAGATTTTTCAAGGGCCGTCGCGTCACATGACGGCCCTTGAACAAATCAAATTGCCGGAATCCCACGACCCCGCCGCCCGGCGAAACATAACTTTTGCCGGTGGCGACGGCGACGGGTGACATTACCCGCCGTGTCGCCGTCGCCAAGGACGGCACTATAGGCACGGCCTAAAGCGCGTACAACCCGGGCGGGTTGTCACTTTTTATATAAGCGGTTTAGAAGAGGCAGTTTGCAGTAGAGAATCGAGTTTTTCTCGCATATGTGAATATCTGTGTATGTTCCAGATAGTTTGCTTGGCCTTCAGTATCAGCACCTTGTTACTAACCCTACTCCTGCGTATAGTCAGCACAGGGTCATTCATTATTTATTGTGACCTTTTGCTAACGCGCTACTCACCAATTAAATGCCGTGCTAGAGCGCGTGTAGGAACTCATGGACCTACCCATCCCAGACCTACAACCTGGACCTGCCGAAAACATTTAGGGGAACGACGAGGAAGACCAACTAAGGGTGGGCAACACGAATGGGAGCAGGAAAGCTGCCTGCCGGGGTAATTAGGGTCAGTGTGCAAGGCTTCGTTTAAAAAGGAAGGTTTATTAATTCCTTTCTGAATGGAAGTAACGCTTCCTGATTTCTTGAAGCTGCAAGGAGCTTATTCCCCAGTCTTGGGGCAGTTCTTGAAAAATCTCTCCCTCCGGCTTTATTGACCCTAAACCGAGGCTCACCCAGTTTAGGGGCGATGGCCGATCTAAGGGCCTGATTGGGGGTGTTACAGTTCAGGCCGTTCTGAAGGGCGGGGAGGCCGATGGATAGCCTTGAAGGCAAAGGTCAATAAATAAATAAGGGTCATTACTGCAGAACTTCTATGGGGATTTCTATCTCCTGTTCCCATGTAAAGATCCGGACAAACTGGTGTTATCTGTGGGATCGGAGGGAGGGCGACAACTGTACCCTCTTGGTTCACTCCTAGTAAATAAGATTTAAATGTTCACTTCCTTTGTTCCAAACATATCATAATATTTGTCAGTGTCACCTTCAGCACTTTTGTGCATCACAACAGACCTAACAAGAGGCCCTTATTTTATTGAGGTTTTGCCGTCTGTATCGGTGGAACCTCGGAGAGCTCTTAGTCTTTGGGAAATCCTCCTTTATTTTCAATTATGTGCTTGAATGCTTCCCTCCCCTGAGTGGTATTCCTCTGGCACTTCTCCTGCAGGTTGGTTATTATTGTTGGAGTCTGTAAAAGTGTAATAATGATGTCACCATTTTCTGTAGCTTATACTGCTTGAGTGGCAATTCCCAAAGAGAGTAACACAGATGGGTTTAAAAAAAACCTTCACTCGTAGCAACATAGAGCAAAGCGGCTGAAGCATCAGTCATCCCAGAACCATTTTAACCTCTTTTCCGCCACCAGGACACTGCATTGACACCCCCGTTTGGCAGCTAAATGGTTAACGGCTGCTTGAGCCAGGAGTCGTCCCCCCCCCCCCCATGCTGATTTTTGCCCAACCATGTAAATATCAGTTTAGCAGAAAAGGAGCTGTGATTGTCATTTTTAAATATTGCCTGCCGGACTTCATCTCACCCTGAGGTTGGAGTTCAGCTCGGAGTTCTCGTTCTCCGTTTTCTAGAGGTTTCAGGCAATAAACCAACCAGCAGGCACTAGCGCAGGAGTGGCCAAATTCAGTCCTCAAGGGCCACCAACAGGTCAGGTTAAGGATATCCCTTGCTTCAGCACAGGTGGCTGAATCAGTGGCTCAGTCAACGACTGAGCCACTGATTCAGCCACCTGTGCTGAAGCAGGGATATCCTTAAGGCCTGACGGTGGCCCTTGAGGGCTGGAGTTTGCACTAGTCGCAAAACAAGCAACCAGACAAAAGTCTCATGATTCCAAGTGTAATATTATTATAATAGCCGCACTGTGAAAATAATACATTTTGTTAACCTACAGTATATAATGAAACATCCCTGCTGTGTCCATACATAGCAGCTTAATTCTGTTCTTACAATATAAACAGACTTGTTGGGAATTCCGCCAAGTTGAACTCGACAATTTTGACGCACGGTTTCCTTGACCCTTGATAGGTTGGAACTCTGGCCAGCGGTGGCCTAGAAATGCACAGAAGTTTGAGCCAGTACCAGCTGTTAATATTTAAAAAGAAATGTTGACATTCACATCAAAGCAAATGTACCCTATAATAGTAATAATCCCATCACCCCTTTTGTTAGCGATGTTCTGTGGCACCAGTGTGGACTTCCGGTAGCATAGTAAAAACCCTCCCAGGACTTGCCCGGTTAGGAGTGGAGTCTTACTTACATTGGGTCGGTTCATGTATTTTAGTTACACGGTGTAATGCTTGTACACAAGAGCACCAGCTTTATCAAAGGAAAACATCAATACAAAGCAATGAGAAAGTTCCCGCGACAACCAGTGATAGATAAATATATCAGGAGTGCTTCAAACAGTAGCCAGCAAAGCCCTAATTAAGACATCACCAACGCTAAATTAGCAGCTTCCCCAACACACATCCATCTTCATATCGTACGTGACCATTCAACCGCGCCGACATCGACCGGGTCACGGAGACTGAAATCTGGACCCTTACTACCTTCTGCGCCTGTGTCTGCATGTTTGTCCTTATTTGGGATGTCATTCTGTTGATGTAATATACATAGCTCTGTATAGTACGCGTGGCGGGATATGTTGACACGTTACAAATACCCGATGAGTTTAATAACGATAGAATCCAGAATATCCCATGGAAGCCGATAACCAAGTAGAAAATCGAATGTTAAGAAGTCAACGGACCTTCAGAAGAAGTGTTTGTGAGGCACCCCTAAGGCTATTCTCAAAAACTCAACATTCTGTCCGTCTTCACGTTGTCACAGATACACTTATTTGTTGTGATTTATTTTAGTGATGTAGTACATGTTAAGTTTTAATATGCTCAGTGTGCACCACAACTGGACTTCTTTTGAACATCCGTTGACCTCTTGTCATTTGATTTTCCAATTGGTTATCAGTTATCCCTCAGTACATAGGTAGCACCCCTTTGCCATTCAAGAGGCAATTAGGCACAACCACATTACCCATTTCTCATTATGTATGTATGTGTGTCTTTATTTATGTAGCACCATTAATGTACATAGCGCTTCACAGCAGTAATACACGTGGCAATCATATACATAATATAAATAATACATAATGGGGAGAAGTGCTTCAGGCATAGAAGTAACATTTAGGAAGAGGAGTCCCTGCTCCGAAGAGCTTACAATCTAATTGGTAGGGTGGAAGAACGTACAGAGACAGTAGGAGGGCGTTCTGGTAAGTGCGGCTGCAGGGGGCCAAGCTTTATGTATCAGGTGTATAGAACCAGCCATGAGCTACTCCTATGCTTCCTTAAGCAGGTGTGTTTTAAGGTGGGTCTTAAAGGTGGATAGAGAGCAGTCCTAGTCGGGTATTGAGGGGAAGGGCATTCCAGAGGTGCGGGGCAGTCAGTGAGAAAGGGTTAAGGCGGGAGAGGGCTTTAGATACAATAGGGGTAGAGAGAAGACATCCTTGAGCGGAACGCAAGAGTCGGGATGGTTATCACATAGTTTGCCTCTGTTGCTTGTAGAGGGGTGTGATCTCTCTGGGTTGTGTATCCCGTGGGAGCCGCTGCGTTTAGTGCACTGGATGCAAAAGGGTTACTGCGACCAGAACGCCTTCAGCGCTCGTTGGGTAAAAGTGCAACAATCCAGTGACTTCAGTAAATGGAAAGGTAATTGTAATGCCGTTTGAAACATCAGGCCATGTGCACCCAGACACTTTGGGAGCTAAATTGTGACAGACATGTGTCCGGCTAGGGAGTTAGAGCTTGTCAGTAGGAGGAGTTAGTGAGGAATTAAGCAACATACATTATATATCACCGTGGGATGTATCCACCGCCGCAGCACCGGGTGCTGTTATTCTCCTCCTTGTGCTAGGGATTAATGTAATCTGTGTCAGAGGAAGAAATATATAAACCCATTTATAAAATATTCTCTTCCAATGAAAGCAGAATCTTTTATAAAACTTGCCAAGCAGAATATTTAGCAACATAATGTGGTTTATCAGAACACGGTTTGTCAAAAGCAACCGTTACTTAGTCGTGATAAAAAGATTGCTTTATTTTTTACCATGGATAATAAGGGGAAAGCGCGTTAAGTAGCAAAAATAACGCCACAAATAAATAGGTAACCTGCCAGCAGTCTACAGCAGGGGTGGACAACTGCAGTACTCGAGGGCTACCAACAGGTCAGGCTTTCAGGATATCCCTGATCCAGCACAGGTGGTGCAGTCTTCATCTGAGCCACCTGTGCTGAAGCAGGGCTGTCCTGAAAGCCTGACCTGTTGGTGGTCCGTGAGGACTGGAGTTTCCCACCCTTGGTCTACAGGTATAATGTGCTTGTAATGTTAAAGGATACTGTTCTCCATGGCCTGTTTTGTTAGCTTTCCCCTGCTACCCTTCTGCTTCCTCCGCATCCTGATGGGGTCACTGCGCCTGTGAGTGACGGCTCAGGAATGGAACAGATTATTTACGATAATGTCCAGAGGTCAGGTTTCAATTGCCGTGCATGGAAGAGGCCATTTTAGATTCACCCAGAAATGTATAATCTTTTTTTTTTTCAAAAATAAAAAAAATAAAAGCATCTGCACCCGACGTGTCCTCTCGCGGATTTCGGATTATGTTTCACTGACTGTCAAAGTTTTGAAAGGCGTTTCGCTGATAAAAACAAAAAAAAAACCCCAGCTCTTTTTTATTAAAATGCTATTTTTTTTTCATTGCGAACCCCCAAATTTCATTAGTTTTAGTCCTGGCAGGTTGATGCCTCTCCTATTCAGGTGGCGTACAGATACATGGCAGAGACTTAAAGGGTAGCTGAACTATCGGAGTTTCAGAAGAGTTGGCAGTCGTTATATAGAATAGTCAACTCCAGTCCTCAACCGCTACCAACAGGTCAGGTTTTCAGGATATCCCTGCTTCAGCACAGGTGGCTCAATCAGAGGCTCAGTCAAACACTGAGCCTCCTGTGCTGAAGCAGGGGTTGATTGAACCACCTGTGCTGAAGCCGGGTATCCTGAAAGCCTGGCCTGTTGGTAGCTCTTGAGGTCTGGAGTTGGCTACCCTGAATATAGACAGTTTAAGTCTGCCACCCAGGGCACAGATTTGGAATTGCAGTCACAAATTTGACATTGTTATTGCAAAATTAGTGCAATATGGATGCAAAAACAGAACCACATTTATAGAAAGGATTTCAATCTGTTTTGCATTCTGAACCGCTCTTCCATTTTCTATGGCATCACATACAGGACTGCAATATCAAATCCACTCGTTTTCTGTAAATCAAAGATGCTGAAATATAATCATAATTGGGAATTTGCTAAGTCAGGGCGCCCTCAACTCCAGTCCTCAAGCCCCCCCAATTAGATCAGCTTTTCAGGATATCCCAGCTTCAGCACATGTGACTCAATCAGTACCTGCTTCAGCACAGGTGTCAAAGAGGCTCAGTCTTAAACTGAGCCTCTGATTGAGCCACCTGTGCTAAAGCTGGGTTATCCTGAAAACCTGACCTGTTTGGTGTGGTGGGGGGCTTGAGGACTGTAGTTGAGCACCCCTGTGCTAAGGTATACCTTATAACTCAACTAGATGACTGCAACTTTGTAATCACTGCAGCATTATTCACTAGTGATAAACCAAAAAATTGCTTATTTTGTATTCTGTGTAATGTTGCAGATTTTAGGCATTTGAGGCGACATTTTAGAACCCCCTCTCCCCCCCCAAAAAAAAGTTTATACCATGAAAATAAGATAGTTAAACACGTGTTCCTTAGCACTATCGCTCCTTGGCCAATCTGACTGATAGATATTGCTTAGTACAGTGGGGTTCCTTTTTTGGCTAAGGAACTCTATAATTATATTATGAAATTTTGCGGAACCCCAACCCGCTCAAATAGCGCGTCTGAGATCAGATGCATTGTAAGGAACCCCAACCCGCTCAAATAGCGCGTCTGAGATCAGATGCATTGTAAGGAACCCCAACCCTCTCTAATAGCGCGTCTGAGATCAGATGCATTGTAAGGAACCCCAACCCTCTCTAATAGCACGTCTGAGATCAGATGCATTGTAAGGAACCCCAACCCTCTCTAATAGCATGTCTGAGATCAGATGCATTGTAAGGATCCCCAACCCTCTCTAATAGCGCGTCTGAGATCAGATGCATTGTAAGGAACCCCAACCCTCTCTAATAGCGCTTCTGAGATCAGATGCATTGTAAGGAACCCCAACCCTCTCTAATAGCGCGTCTGAGATCGGATGCATTGTAAGGAACCCCAACCCTCTCTAATAGCGCGTCTGAGATCGGATGCATTGTAAGGAACCCCAACCCTCTCTAATAGCGCGTCTGAGATCAGATGCATTGTAAAGAACCCCAACCCTCTCTAATAGCGCGTCTGAGATCGGATGCATTGTAAGGAACCCCAACCCTCTCTAATAGCGCGTCTGAGATCAGATGCATTGTAAGGAACCCCAACCCGCTCAAATAGCGTGTCTGAGATCAGATGCATTGTAAGGAACCCCAACCCTCTCAAATAGCGTGTCTGAGATCAGATGCATTGTAATTGTACTTGGTACAATTTTCAAATGGCACAGAACCCAAGGTCGCCGTGGGACCCGGGTGGAATATCCCTGCTTAGTGGGACAGTAGCTTTAAGGTATGCGGATAATTCTGCACACTGCGGAGTGACTGGCACTACTTGGTCAGCAGTACTTCTGGACAGGTTCTGTCTGATCACGACACTGTGCCTTCACATCATTATTTTAATGGAGGTACAAACCTTCCTGAAGTCCTGGATTGGAAGCCTTCCTAAGTGTTCCTTGCGCAGGCCTCAGTAATTGATTGTAACACATGCAGCTTTTTCTCCTTTCTGTTTGCCAAGGTGCAATCTCATCCCATTAAAGTCAGTGCAGCGAGTCAGTTGTTTTCTGCCTTGGCTCAGCCTGCTGATTCAATTTCCTTTCACTGCCAGAGGGGCTAGCAAGGCATTGCGGAGAGAAGGGGTTAATAAATCATCTGTGAAAAATGTGCCTTGTTTAATGACTTTATAACTGTATTCAGCTTGGGGAATTATTCTGCCCAAGTTGTTAAGCTCCACCATCCCCATACACTATGAAGCTACAGCACGTAACGAGCTGTTTCCCCCAAACTGCACTAGTGCCATGTGCTGTAGCCTGGTCATTATTCAGTGTTTCCTCTTCAAATGTCTGTGTTACCTGTTAATACTTTGGCTGCTCTTTTGTGTTAGCAAAGAAGGGAAATGGATACAGACCAGTGGAAGGTTCATGGCACTTACACACATAATAATAATAATATTAATAATTAATAACTATTTCATATAGCACTTTTCTCCCAATGGGACTCAAAGCGCGTCACAATTACAGCATAGCGCGGGACGCAGCACATTGTATTGTATTGTATGTCTTTATTTATATAGCGCCATTAATGTACATAGCGCTTCACAGTAGTAATACATGTGGTAATCAAATAAATAACAGATAATATAAATAACAGATAATATAAATAACAGATCATGGGAATAAGTGCTTCAGACATAAAAGCAACATTAAGGAAGAGGAGTCCCTGCTCCGAGGAGCTTACACTCTAATTAAGGATAGACTGTAAGGATAGCTTACTGTCTAATTAAGGATTGTTACAGACACTGTCCCTGCCCAGATGAGCTTACACTCTCTGTTTTTGGTGCCTGGGGCACAGGGAGATAAAGTGACTTTACAAGGAGCCGACACCGGGAATTGAACGAGGTTCCCCTGATTTAGAAGCACTGAGCCGCACCTTCTCCCTAATAATGGGATGTATCACTTTCTTCCTGACTTTGCAATGCAGTAAGGAGTACACAAAGCCCAGATCTCATCTGAATGAATCATGGATGGTCTGCAACTAATTCCATGGACTAAAAGAGTATGTAGTCAAAAGAAAAACATGAATTACCACTATATATTCTGTGTACTCGTTACTTGCTGCTGTTTACTGGCTAGTTTGAGCTCTATTGAAACCCAGATCTGACTGGCATTAACTGCTCCTGCTGAATAAAGTTGGATCAAATGCATCCCACGTTTCTTAATCTAACACAAAACACCAGAGTGGTGGGTTTGCAATAACTACTGGGCACCATGGGGGTTACTTATCCAAGTCTGGGAATGGGATATTTGTCACGGTCGTCCCACCGCGCCCAACTCCCCGCAAGAGTTTCGCCGCAAGGGGACACTCCGCGCCCGCCCGCTTCTGCGAGAAGGTAAGTTTTAGGCAAGGGGGTTAATTTAAGGGGTTTTAGTGGTTAGGAGTTAGGCTCAGGGGTTTTAGGGTAGGGGGTAGTGTTAGTATCAGGGGCTAAGATTAGGGGATTTTAGGGTAAGGGTTAAGGTTAGGGTCTTACCGAAGCAGTCAGCGGCAACAGGTCCCAGCGGCGAGGTGAGCAGCGACTAAACTAGATTAGATGGGTGATCTTAAAATTAAGGAGGAGGGGTCATGTCCTTCCAAAAAATGTTGACCAATTAACATTTATATCCACAGCCCTCTCGCCTTAAACCTTTCCCACTGACGGCCCCTCACCTCTGGAATGACTGAAGGACTTCTTCCCTTTATGTGTTATTTGTATTATTTGTTATTTATATGATTGTCACGTGTATTACTGCTGGAAGCCCTATGTACATTAATGAAGCTATATAAATAAAGATATACATACATACAAACATACATACACAGTCTTAGCAAGCTCAAAACGCAAACCCCGCTGCAGGCTTAAAATGCGACAATGTTTTTTGCAGTGCAGTTGCTTAGTGCAATATTATTTGAATAGCTATTTCTATGAGATGAATGCACAGAATTCCAGCTAATAATCTACGCTCTATTTATGCTTTCTGTTTTTGTGCAGTCTCAGTTATAGATCTTGGCCATGTTGTGTCATGGTGTCCTTGGCTTGGTGGGAAGTAAACTCATCAATAGTACAAGGACATACTGTACAGTACCAGACTTGTATCACCTGAGCTGAAGGTGCTGTAACTGTTGTCCGTCGCTGGCTGCTGTTGGTGCAGGTGACGTGGATTCACCCCAGTTCTTTCTCTTCCCACCAGGTCATACACTGGAATTCCCCCAAGAAGCTGCGTGTGAAGAACAAGCACGTGGAGTTCTTCCGTAACCTCTACCTGACATTCCTGGAGTACGACGGGAACCTTCTGAGAAGGGAGCTGTTTGGGTGCCCCAGTGAAGTGGATGTTAACAGCGAAAATGTAAGTGCAATGTAAAAGAGGAGAGTAAATCACAGGGGGGCCATGAATCCTGAAGACAGGGGCAGTGGTGGGAAGACCAGACGGAAACAGAAACTTGGGGAAGAAAGACGAGGTTATCATGTGTCCGAGTGACAACCCCCTTTATATTTATTGTGTAGGTATCTTCCAAATCAGGGGATAGGATGCATCTTGGAGACCTCATTCTCACTATGTCTCTTCCTTTCTTTGTCGGTCTCAACTGTCTCTCTTTCTCCCTCAGGTCCAAAACCATATTCAATCAATAGAGAGAAAGGAAGAGAGGGAATGTTATGCTGCAATGCCACTCCCCAGCACTGGAGAAGATTTAAGCTCTATTCAAATGAATGGGACTAAATCTTCTCCGGCACAGGGAAGGGGCTTCACAGCATAAAGTTGTCACACACACACACATTGGGGGATGTATCAATAAATACATGGAGCTTCAATGTATCAAAGTCTTTGCTCTAACTTTTGCGCTGTTGGTGTCAGCTTGTGATTTGGGTAGCGTCAGTAAGAGGAGTTAGGGAGGAGTCACATGACACTGATTATAATGAGACGTATCAAACGCTGCGTCTCTGTGAGTCACTTTGTTATCTTGTATTAGCGTCAAAGAGATCCGCCAGGTGGGAGATAATGTGAACTTCTCTGGTAGCACAAAGACAAGAAATGGAAAGTGCACTAAGAAGCAGTATGATATGTATTACAAGGAAGTCCTATGGAGGGATTACATAGTACAAACAGAATTACAATAAAATGCCAATGCAGCGGCCATCATTTTACAAAATCACGCGGTGTATACCTCGGAATACCCATGTGATGGCGCGGGATTACTTCCAACCGTACCGCCTTAACACGCGAGTGCATAAAATGGCATTTTAGTGTTCTGGCTTATAAACACCTGATATTGGCACAGTAGCACAGTGCTGTACACATTACAATTCATTCCTTTCATTGCATATAATTGCACACAATCCATAAAATTCAAACAAAGCAACCACAATAAGCGTGCGTGCCTGGGGCGATTGGCCGCGTACATGCCGCGTAGAGTACAGCAGCGCACACGAAAACGGCGCTGTGATGCCTTAAAATAACGTCCGCTGCATCTGCAAAATGGCAAAATGGAACTTACAACATGTGAAAATAAGTGAAAGCGAGGACCGGGAGATCCGGAAGAGCAGGCAGCCGCTGGAGTAGTTGATGAAGGTCCGGACTGGAGTCTCAATCAGCTGTGTTTTCAACCTCCCTCAAACCGGTCTGTGGCACCACCAATAGTAACTCACGTAGCAATCCCTCGCGCATTTCACACTGTGCGTTTCGCTTTTTTTGTCTGGTTACAGTTTGTGTTATATTCTGTGTCAGTGTTACACTGACTACTTTATACATTGACAGAATATAACCTGACTGCTCTATACTCTGACACAGAGTATATCCTGTCTGCTCTATACACTGACATGGCATATATAACCTGACTGCACTATACACTAACATGGAATATAACCTGGCTGCTTTATACTCTGACACAGAGTATATCCTGACTGCAATATACTCTTGACACAGAGTATAACCTGTCTGCACTATACACTGACATGGCATATATAACCTGACAGAGTATAACCTGTCTGCTCTATACACTGACATGGCATATATAACCTGACACAGAGTATAGCCTGTCTGCTCTATACACTGACATGGCATATATAACCTGACTGCACTATACACTGACACAAAGTATAACCTGTCTGCACTATACACTGACACAGAGTATAACCTGACTGCATTATACACAGACATACTATAACCGGACTGCTCAACTCACTGACACAGAGTATATCCTGTCTGCTCTATACACTGACATGGCATATATAACCTGACTGCACTATACACTAACACAGAGTATAACCTGACTGCACTATACACAGACATAATATAACCGGACTGCTCTACTCACTGACACATAGTATAACCTGACCGCACTATACACTGACACACAGTATAACCTGACCGCACTATACACTATACACTGACACGGAATATAACCTGACTGTATTGGTTCCTTCTAGCGGCACACCGCACCACCAACCCAAAATGTCCTAACCCCAGCCACAGTGCTGGCTGCACTCTGAGACACTATGAAAAGTGGTAAATGCTGCACACCAAAAAAGAATAAAAGTAAAGTAATTACCGGTGCTCCTGCGTCTGGATATGAGCCTGCAACTGATCCAACAGTACAAGGAGAGAGGATACGTGGGCCCACTGTACCACTATACCAATGTACCTCACTTGGAAAAGATCTTATGGTCGCAACGTTGTTTCTGTTTGGCTAAATAAATTAGATCATTTGGAAATCCGCTGTGCCCACGTATCCTCTCTTCTTACACTCTGAGACACACATCCTCACACACGCAAACACTGTCTCTCTCACAGACACATCATCTCTAACACTCTGACACACATTCTCTCTCTCTCACACAAACACATTCTCACACAAACACACATATTCGCTATCTTGTACACACACATTCTCTCACACACACTTTCTCTCTCACACACACATATGCTCGCTCTCAAACATTCATTCTCTCTCATACATTCTCTCTCTCACACAAACACATTCTCACACACACACACATATTCACTATCTTGTACACACACATTCTCTCTCACACACATATACTCGCTCTCACACATTAATTCTCTCTCATACATTCTCTCTCTCACACACACACACACATTCTCGTTCTCTATCCCTCACACATTCTCACACACAAATATCCTCTCTCTTACAAACAAACAAACATTTTCTCTCTCTTACACACACACACACATCCTCTCTCTCACACACACATTTTCTCTCTTTTACAAACACACATTTCTCTCTTTTACACACACATTCTCTCTCTCTCACGCTCTCTCATTCTCTCACACACATATTCACTATTTCATACACGCACACATTCTCTTTCACACAGAGATATTCTCTCTCACATACACATACATTCTCTCTCACACTCATTCTCTCAATCACACACATACATTTACTCTCTCACACAAACATATTCATCACACACACACACACACACACTATCACTTTCTCACACACTCAGATTATCTCTCACACACTCAGACTATGTCTCACACACACATTGTCGCTCTCCCACACACATTTTCTCTCTGCCTCTTTCCCTCCCCACAGTGAAACCCCCATCATTACCCTGCACCAGAGATGCCATCAGACAAACCTCTTACCCAACAGACTCACACTTCACCTGTCTCAGATGTTTCTAGTTTATTACTCAAAGCCTCAGTAGCTTGTGTGCACTGCCATCTGCTTCCCGCGCCCCGTGCCACCAGCATCACAACAGCAACACAAGGATATATATTCATGATGGGGTTATTTAAAACAGATCCTTCTCCCTGCATGACACAGACACAGGGCATGATGGAAGTTACAGTTGTGTGAAAAAGAAAGTACACCCTCTTTGAATTCTATGGTTTTACATATCAGGACATAATAACAATCATCTGTTCCTTAGCAGGTCTTAAAATTAGTTAAATACAACCTCAGCTGAACAACAACACATGACATATTACACTGTGTCGTGATTTATTTAACAAAAATAAAGCCAAAATGGAGAAGCCATGTATGAAAAACCAAGTACACCTTATGATTCAATAACTTGTAGAACCACCTTTAGCAGTTATAACTTGAAGTAATCGTTTTCTGTATGACTTTATCAGTCTCTCACATCGTTGTGGAGGAATTTTGGCCCACTCTTCTTTACAACGTTGCTTCAGTTCATTGAGGTTTGCAGGCATTTGTTTATGCACAGCTCTCTTAAGGTCCCACCACAGCATTTCAATCGGGTTGAGGTCTGGACTTTGACTGGGCCATTGCAACACCTTGATTCTTTTCTTTTTCAGCCATTCTGTTGTAGATTTGCTGGTGTGCTTGGGATCATTGTCCTGTTGCATGACCCAATTTCGGCCAAGCTTTAGCTGTCTGACAGATGGCCTCACATTTGACTCTAGAATACTTTGGTATACAGAGGAGTTCATGGTCGACTCAATGACTGCAAGGTTCCCAGGTCCTGTGGCTGCAAAACAAGCCCAAATCATCACCACTCCACCACCGTGCTTGACAGTTGGTATGAGGTGTTTGTGCTGATATGCTGTGCTTGGCTTTCGCCAAACGTGGTGCTATGCATTATGGCCAAACATCTCCACTTTAGTCTCGACTGTCCAAAGGACATTGTTCCAGAAGTCTTGTGGTTTGTTCAGATGCAACTTTGCAAACCTAAGCCGTGCTGCCGTGTTCTTTTTAGAGAGAAGAGGCTTTCTCCTGGCAACCGTTCCAAATAAACCATACTTGTTCAGTCTTTTTCTAATTGTACTGTCATGAACTTTAACATTTAACATGCTAACAGATTCCTGTAGAGTCTGAGATGTAACTCTTGGGTTTTTTGCAATTTTTCTGAGCATTGCACGGTCTGAACTTGGGGTGAATTTGCTGGGACGTCCACTCCTGGGAAAATTGGCAACTGTCTTGAATGTTTTCCACTTTTGAATAATCTTTCTCACTGTAGAATGAAGGACTTTAAATTGTTTGGAAATGGCCTTATAACCCTTCCCAGATTGATGGGCAGCAACAATTGCTTCTCTAAGATCATTGCTGATGTCTTTCCTCCTTGGCATTGTGTTAACACACACCTGAATGCTCCAGACCAGCAAACTTCTAAAACTTCGGCTTTTATAGAGGTGGCCACACTTGCTGATGATCAATTAATCAAGGGCATTGGATTAGCAGCAGCTGTCTGCTACTTAGCATCTTAATTACTATGGAGTCAGTAAGGGTGTACTTCGTTTTTCACACATGGCATCTCCATTTTGGCTTTATTTTTGTTAAATAAATCATGACACGGTGTAATATGTCATGTGTTGTTGTTCATCTGAGGTGGTATTTACCTAATTGTTAGACCTGCTAAGGAACAGATGGTTGTTATTATGTCCTGATATGTAAAACCATGGAATTCAAAGAGGGTGTACTTTCTTTTTCACACAACTGTATACAATGTGCCTCAGGGTGTTTTATAGCAAACGGCAATGTAAACCCATCACCGTCAAAGGGGCCAGCGACGCATTGCAAAGCAAGCGGTTCACGAGCATCTCATTACATGTTCTGTGCCTCCACAGCAGGCTCCAGATGCCCTTAAAGCAGCAAAACATGTGAAATCTGATGTTTTTTTTTTTTAAATAAATCAGTTCTTTGGTATTAGATACTAGTGACTGTTATTTTTATTTTATTGAACTCTTAATGACGTTTTTAATTAGTTTTAAAGCATCCTTTGATTTCTGTAGCAGGGTTGATCCCACCTCCCCAGCAGTGCGAGATCTTTGCAACACTTTCCTGTTTGTGATCATTTGTTGCCAATGTTCCCAGCAGTTTTGAGCCGCAAACTGTAACAATAGATCATGTTACCGTAGTAACATCCGGATACATTGTAGCTGCTGGGTTGCCCCCGACTGAAGGATTGATTGAAACTAGAAGGCGGCCATTATGTTAGGCACACAATCGGGATGTGTACACATTTATAAAAGGAGCACCAAACATATACATAAACACTTACAGCAACTTGGCAGCGTCGGGGGTTTTGGCACTTCGCACGTTTCCACTTTGTTTGAGGTTGCAGTTGCAAAACAAAATTGCAAAGCAATCAAATAAATCCATTTGCCAGCGCGGCACTCCGCACACGCTTGTGAGATAATGCTGTGTCTGGCAGCGTACCGTGCACCTCCTCTGTAATAACGGGGCTGGGGGCTTAGAGACGTATTTGTGCCTGATATATATCCCCTCCTCCCATTTTCTCTACGATTGCTCTTTCCCTGTGAAATCCCCCAGTGCTTGTCTGCTTGCCTGAAATACAGTACTGATATGAGTATTGTTGTCAGCGGGGAGGCAGGTTCTGTTTTATTACTCTGTCCTTGGGGCTGTACATTAGTTATCGCTACACCATTTACTGGCCATGGGGTGGGGCACCTCCAGTCCTCAAGGGCCACCAACAGGACAGGTTTTCCGGATATCCCAGCTTCAGCACAGGTGGTTCAATTAGTGGCTCAGTCGAAGACTGAGCCTCTGATTGAGCCAACTGTGCTGAAGCTGGGATATCCTGAAAACCTGACCTGTTGGGGGGGGAAAGGGGACGGCTTGAGGACGGGAGTTGAGCGCCCTGCTCTGGTAAACCAAAAGACTGTGTAAAAGGATAACACTTCTTCCCAGTGATCACAGAGTATGTTAAGGAAGAAGATGAGACCATGTGGATACCTGCACCCCTGAGTGATCAGTGTCCTAAGTATAAGTATTGGTATTGGGTGTAATAGCAAGCAATGCACAATGTGTTGGAGAATAGCGATGTACAGCGTAGCTTAGAAATATTTCTGCCGTTTTTACGATACTTCATGTTTTGGTGCATGTTAACGGGCCAACATGTCAAACAAACAAGGTCTGTATGGGTATGAGCTTTGGAGACTGCCGAGGTCTCTTCATCAGATGTGATCTCTAATCTGATACCCGAGGATAGTACCCCAGCCTCAGAGTACTTATCCATATCCATGGATGTATACATCAGAGGAGAGTACCCCAGCCTGAGTATACTTATCCATATCCGTGGATGTATACACCAAAGGACAATACTCCAGCCTGAGTATACTTATTAATATCCATGGATGTATGTACCAGAGGAGAGTACCCCAGCCTGAGGGTACCTATTAATATCCATGGATGTATACACCTGAGCAGGGGCGCGCAAAGTTTTTAACATGTGCCCCCCCCCCCTCCCGGCTCGCGCCCCCCCCCCTCCCAGCTCGCGCCCCCCCCTCCTCAGCTCCGACGTCAATGATGTCACAGGGTCATGTGACTTCACGTTGCCATGGCAATGCGACGTCACATGACCCGCCGGTTACCATGGCGATGCATCACCGAAGACTAAGTAGGAGATGCTGCAGAGGCCTCGCGCGGTCCCCCCGGCATTTAATTTAAATGCCTTGGGGGGGGTGCGCAGGACCTCTGTAGCCACCGCTCCCCCCCTGGAAATTCTCCCGCCCCCCACTTGGCGCACGCCCGCCACCAGAGGACAATACTCCAGCTACAGTGTGCCAATCTGAACACCTCATTGACAGATGAAGACCCTGCGGTGATGAACCTCATGTGCTGTGTATTGAAGCCCCCTATCTCCAATGGAGAGATCACGTCTGATGAAGAGACCTCTGCAGTCTCCAAAATGTATGCACAAGAAAACACTTTTTACAATTGACATGTTGGTCAAACAACCTATGGAGTATCTTACTCTTTCCGGGAGCAACACTTTAATGCAGTCTGTATTCTTAGGGAACAGGAATGGAGGAACGCTTCCTGATACAAATTCATTGTGCTCTTTTAATAAAGAGTGGAATAGTAAAAGTAACAAAACAGCAGTGCTGCTGTGGGGCTGTAAATAAAGCAGTGCTGCTGTGGGGCTGTAAATAAAGCAGTGCTTCTGTGGGGCTGTAAATAAAGCAGTGCAGCTGTGGGGCTGTAAATAAAGCAGTGCTGCTGTGGGGCTGTAAATAAAGCAGTGCTGCTGTGGGGCTGTAAATAAAGCAGTGCTGCTGTGGGGCTGTAAATAAAGCAGTACTGCTGTGGGGCTGTAAATAAAGCAGTGCTGCTGTGTGTCTGTAAATAAAGCAGTGCTTCTATGGGGCTGTAAATAAAGCAGTGCTGCTGTGGGGCTGTAAATAAAGCAGTGCTGCTGTGGGGCTGTAAATAAAGCAGTGCTGCTGTGGGGCTGTAAATAAAGCAGTGCTGCTGCGTGGCTGTAAATAAAGCAGTGCTGCTGTGGGGCTGTAAATAAAGCAGTGCTGCTGTGGGGCTGTAAATAAAGCAGTGCTGCTGTGGGGCTGTAAATAAAGCAGTGCTGCTGTGGGGCTGTAAATAAAGCAGTGCTGCTGTGGGGCTGTAAATAAAGCAGTGCTGCTGTGGGGCTGTAAATAAAGCAGTGCTTCTATGGGGCTGTAAATAAAGCAGTGCTGCTGTGGGGCTGTAAATAAAGCAGTGCTTCTGTGGGGCTGTAAATAAAGCAGAGCTGCTGTGGGGCTGTAAATAAAGCAGTGCTGCTGTGGGGCTGTAAATAAAGCAGTGCTGCTGTGGGGCTGTAAATAAAGCAGTGCTGCTGTGGGGCTGTAAATAAAGCAGTGCTGCTGTGGGGCTGTAAATAAAGCAGTGCTGCTGTGGGGCTGTAAATAAAGCAGTGCTGCTGTGTGTCTGTAAATAAAGCAGTGCTTCTATGGGGCTGTAAATAAAGCAGTGCTGCTGTGGGGCTGTAAATAAAGCAGTGCTGCTGTGGGGCTGTAAATAAAGCAGTGCTGCTGTGGGGTTGTAAATAAAGCAGTGCTGCTGTGGGGCTGTAAATAAAGCAGTGCTGCTGCGGGGCTGTAAATAAAGCAGTGCTTCTATGGGGCTGTAAATAAAGCAGTGCTTCTATGGGGCTGTAAATAAAGCAGTGCTGCTGTGGGGCTGTAAATAAAGCAGTGCTGCTGTGGGACTGTAAATAAATATTAGTGGTACAGAGTGCCCCCCTGTATCTAAGGTTGCCAGATGTACAGGTACTCTGCCCAGTAAAAAAATGAGAGGTTATACTGGACATGTATGTGTATACCAGTATTACCTGTCTGGACATAGTGACCTGACCGGTTTGGGATGGCCGCAGGATTTCCCCGAGCCCGGAGAGAGCAGGGCTGTTGCTAGAGGGCTGGGCAACTTCCTCCATCCTGATTGGCTGCTGCTGGGTAATGCAGCCAATAAGGATGAGGTGACAGGTGTCTGGGGGTGGGGCCAAGGATAGGAGAAAACAGCATTGAGCGGTGAGAGGGGCGTGCGTGCGTGCGTGCGTGCGTGCGTGCGTTTGTGTCTGTGTGTGTCTCGAGCGCGTTGCACCATTGTGTCCAATATTTTTTGAGACGCCACCTGGCAACCCTACCTGTATCATCACACTGGTATATACAAAATAAACCTGTTTTCAGTTTAATTCCTGAATTCTAACCCATGAAACTAGTCGGTGTTACCTTTATCCCCTGCCCATCCCTCCCCGCAGCTCCAGAAGCAGCTATCCGAGCTGGATGAGGATGACTTGTGTTACGAGTTCAGACGGGAGCGATTCACGGTTCACCGCACTCACCTCTACTTCCTGCACTATGAGTACGAGCCGGCGCCCGATGACACGGATGTCACGCTAGTGGCACAGCTGTCCATGGACAGGTACAGGGCAGTGGGCGTCCGATTACAGAGTGGGATATCGGGCACGCAATAAAAGTCCTATGAAATGATTTTTTTTGCTGTACTGTGTATGAACCGCTTGTGGGACAGAGAGGCCAGCAACGCATGTAAGGCCAAAAGCACCTCTAGTACAGACAACTCAGGGTTACTTACTAAAGTCTACAAAACTTGCCGAAAAACCGGAGCATAGACTGCACTTCTTGTTTTTTTGGGGGGGGAGGGTGGGTTATATATATATATATATATATATATATATATATATATATATATTTTACATTACCTGAAGCTCTGGGGAGTCTCCGTTTCCCGAGATATAACCTTGTTACTCCACCGGGACATAAAACATCCGCCTGGGTCTGTCTGGCTCCGACGGACACTAGAAAGCTGCGCGGTCATTGGGAGATGACGTTGTGATGTTTGGGGAATCCGCGGCCGGATATGTAGTTACTTGAGTCAATCACTGGCACAAAAGGAAGGTGTCCGCGGAGTGTCATCGGAGGTCGGAAGTCGGGTGACGGCGGGTCAGCTCAGGGGTTTTTAGTGGGACTCAGATTCGGGGTGATTAAGTTAAACAAAGAAGGGGATTTGGGAGAAGATTGCGGCTTAAAAGGGACCCACCAGCACTGAATGGGTTAACACTGGGGAGTAGGTTAATATACGTTTGTTTGCTCTTATAACCTGTGCTGTGGGCTCCTCCAGCACTGAACATGTTAACACTAATGAGAGTGATATCAGTTAGAACAGGGAGAGATTACTTAAAATACGATAGCCACGATCGCTTGTTACAGGGGCAGTTCCCCAATATATTTATTGTTTTGTTTTTTTAAAAGATTTCTTTACACTACTGGATAGTCTGTCTTTACTTCTTTTGTTTTTTCCGTGCTCATTTATATATAATATTTTTTTTTTACAGTTTTTTTTTATTCCTAAATAATAACCTAAATCAATTTGGCAGATAATCACTTGGGGCAGTGGCTTTCAACCTTTTTTGTGTTGGGGAACCCCAGAATTCAATTGTGAAATTCTGGGGAACCCAACTCTCGGCCCGTCTCTCGCCCTCCACCCAGGCTCTCACCCCCTATCTCTGGCCACCCTCTCTCCCCCTTCACATTCTCCCCCTAACGAACGCTCCCTCTCCCCCACACTTTCTCCCTTTACACTCACTCTCCCTCTCTCTCTTCCATATACACACACACACACACTCCTCCACACACACACACACACACACTCCTCCACACACACACACACACACACACACACTCACCCTCTCTCACACACACCCCCCTCTCTCACACACACCCCCCCTCTCTCACACACACACTCTCCCTCACACTCTCTCTCCCCAATACAGACACGCACACACTCTCCCCGCTCCCCCGCATAGATATACACACACACACTCACTCTCTCCCCCACACAGACACACACACACACTCTCCCCCACATAGAAACACAGACACACACACACACACACTCTCTCTCCCCGACACACACAGACTTAGTTTACACTATGTATATTTATTTCCCCATTTATTGTTAGCCCAATGGGAGAAGCGCAGAGATTCACTTTCTGTTTTTTCACATATGTATGGGCAATGTTTTCGCCAGCAGCATACTCCTTACACGGAGAAGCACTGTGAATATATATATTTGTTTTACACAGACACACACTCTCTTTCTCCTCCGCACAGACACACACACTGTCTATATGAGGGAGCCGGCTCTCGTGCTGATGCTGCCTCCCTCTCTCTCCGATCAGCCGGAAGTTGACGGCAGAAGCAGGGAGAGGAAAGAGCAGTGATCGGGCGGCTGCTATTGTTGCTGATGCCGGCTCTCTGCTATGTGGGTGTGCCGCCGCGCTTCCGCTCCTGGGACGGCTTGGAGAGTTATCCCAGTTCACCCCCCTAGCTGCCGCAGAACCCCTGAGGGGTGGAACCCCGGTTGAAAACCACCGACTTAGGGGGTTATTCATTAAATTGCGATAGTGCTGATCAGGGCATATTGCAGTTTAATAAATAACACCGTTGATGACATTAGTATACCATTAAAGAACAATTTATTTCTGATAACATCCTTTGGAAGCTCTGTGCTGCCACATGGAGAAATAAACATCAGGAGTTGCCATGTGGACACTCTACTGCAGGCTGGGGCCTCCCGCATAAAAATGTGAATCAAAAACAGCATCATATGGAGCACACTTTTACATATGGGGAGAAATGCACCTTTAATGCACTAAAGTCAATGGCATCATTGCATATCAGCTTGAAATGCGTCGGCTAACGAACCTTGGCCACGTTGAAGGTAGTCTTAGTGCTGTTTCTCTCTGCTCCCTCTCATCCTTGTTGATGCAGGCTCCAGATGCTGGAAGCCATCTGTAAGCACTGGGAGGGCCCCATCAGCCTGGCTCTCTACCTCTCCGACGCGGAGGCACAGCAGTTCCTGCGCTACGCCCAAGGCTCGGAGGTGCTTCTGAACCGGCGAAACGTGGGCTATCACATCGTGTACAAGGAGGGCCAGTTCTACCCTGTCAACCTGCTAAGGAACGTGGCCATGAAACATGTCAGCACGCCATACATGTTCCTCTCCGACATCGACTTCCTGCCAATGTATGGACTCTACGAGAGCCTCAGGTACCTTTTGGGGGGCAACATATTGAGTGCAGCGAGCTCCATCAAGTTTGACCATGATGGCTCCGGAGACACGAGTGCTGTTAACATTCCTTGCAGTGTTTCTTTCATGGTCTCGTTTCCGGACCTCTCCAGAGATATCAGAGAGGTCCATGGTTCCCAGTCCTCGTACTACAGCATAGATCCAGGTGGTCCAAATTCCATCCTCAAGGGTGACCAACAGGCCAGGGTCTCTAAAGTTCCCCAACACGTAGCTAACCATCAACTTAGTTGTAATTATTTCTTTCATTAAGACGCCGTCTCCCCTAAAATACGTAGTGCAAATTAAAACAGCTAGACATTAGTTCTTCTGTCATTGTGGGGTACAGGAGTTTACACGCAAGCACTTCTCATGTCAGCCCCATAGCAATATTTTATATGCAAAGACGATTCTACCCAGCGGCGGATTTCCAAATTTGCCGCCCCTAAGCACTTGACTGTGTCTGCCGCCTCCTTGGTGCCGCCCTCCTGCACCTTTTAGAATCCCGGTGTCGAATGACGCCGCAACGTCACCAATGTGACGCTGCGACGTCACCAATGTGGCGTCGTACGGTGGAGCGTTGCCATGGAAACGCAACGCCACGACATCACGTCGTCCTGTTGCCATGGCAACGAGACGCCGTGTGACGTCACGGTGGGGGCGTCCGCCGCGTCATTTGACGCCGGGATTCCAAAGGAGCAGAAGGGCGGCAGATACAGGCAAGTACCTTCCCATTAGGTCAAAGAGGCCCGACAGCGCGGCAAAATTATGAGGCCTGAAATTTTTGCTGCCCCAAAATGTTGCCCCTTGGGCCCACGCGTAGGGGAAAATCTGACACCGATTTTACCAACAAAACCTGTGTGTTTCCGGGTTTCTTTGTACGTACAAATATACATAAAAGAGGTGTAGTGGAAAATCTCCCCATAAACTGCTGATCGTTTCTCAAATCAGCTGCTGGTCTTCAAGCTGCTATAATCTGAGCTTCAACCACTAGAGACAATCAATGCGTCGATCCAGTACTATGGGGGCCGCTAGGCCTAGTAGGTACCTAGGATGCCAGAACCTGATACTTCATGTTGTACTGACCTGTTTCTAACTTTTTTTTTTTTTTTGAGTTTTCACCCGATTATAATTTCACTGGCAGCAGCTGTTACCATGACATCCTCGTCTTCATGAGGTGTGCACGGGGTTGCCATTTTAAATTCCCACATTTTCACCAACGGTTATCTCCAGGATGAATGCACAGACGTAGCGAATGTTATTCGTGCTGCAGCAGAACGCTGGGGCTGACACGCTCATTTTACCTGCGCTAGCGTTCCAGCGTGCTTAGTAACGGCGGCTACATCTGTACACAGGGTGGGATCGCTCAAATCAGCAGCAAAAGGAATTTGCGTTGGTAAAAAGAAAAGAGACTTTTATTTTGAACGGCGAGAAGAGCGCATTTCTTTGCCCTTAGATCCTGCCTGTGAACGGCCCTGGAGGATTAGGGGGATCATTTATCCAGGCAGCAAAACGGGGGCAAAAATGCTGCATCATACATAGTTACTAACAAAGCTAATAGTTCCAGCACTCTCTGACTATAGGAAAAGTGGCAACAAGTGGGAAATACCAAATCAAATGAATATTTAATAAATGCACAAGTTAAATACAAGGAGCAAAGTGACACCAACACAATAGAACAAAACACACTAAAAAATAGAAAAAAACTGTGAAAATGTGGAAGTGAAGAAAAAAAGGGGGAGGGAGGGGTGATAAACAGGGGGGCAACGTTTCGGGGACAAGCCCATTCGATTCAATAAGGAGGCTTTTTTCTTGACAATTCAGTATTTGTAGCCTCTGCATATATCCATTGTTCTTAGGTTGCCCGTGCGGGTTAACCCCTTTGTTGCTGTAGGCCTCTCAGGCAGTAAAGGGCTGAATATTTCGCCCATACAGACTATCACGGTGATAAAAAGAGCAGCAATCTGTGGGAGTGAGTATCACTGTAGGAAGGCACAGGCACCCGGCACAAAGGAGCCAAATCAAACGCCTATTGTGTTAGGGGAACACACAAAGTCCTGAAACTTGCTGACGTAAAACATACAGAATATTGTCACTTATGCAAATGCCGGCTTTGTAATGTTGCATATTCATACACATAACTATAGACATATGCTAATTGCACATTTGCCGTACGCTTATCTCTCGTCACATCTCCGACAGCCCACGCTGATCTTTAGAACAAAGGGTGTCTGTTCTTCACCGCCTTTTGCATAACAAATTCCATTCTCCTTGTGACCATGGATTGATTTATTTCGCTGTAACTGATCCTGCCTTTATGTCCCATCCCCGTGTAAGGTGAGAAGAGAGCTGGAGAAGGAGGAGGCAAGGGGCATGTTTTGTTCTCCGGAAGGGCACAGCATTGCTTTTAACTACCTATAGAGTGAAAGCACTCAGCCAAGGGACATGTCCTGTGCCATTTTGAAGTTTGCTTAATCATTTCATAAATATGTATTAGCTTCTTAGGCCCACAAGTCAGAATCTGACATCACAGTAACCAATACCACCCAAAACACAATGGTCACGTCTTTGTTGGGGACTACGTGAAAATTAAATAGTGCGGTGATTCCAAAGCTGAATTATAAAGCAGTTCTAAGAACATTAACAGCGATCATTGTCAAGCCCAGCGAATTATATGTATATATTTAGTTATATAGCGCCTTCAATATACAGTATATAGCGCTTTACAGCAGCAACACACTGGGCATAATGGGAATAAGCACTTCAACATAAAAGTAGAAATTAGTCAAAGGAGTCCCTGTCCCGAAGAGCTTACAATCTAAGTGGTAACTAGAGAGAACTTAGGGGGTGTCCTGATAAATGTGTCTGCAAGGGGTCATGTTAAATGCACACGGGGTGTATAGTATCAGCCAACGGAGCTACCCAAATGCTTCGTTAAGCAGGTGTGTATTAAGAAAGGTCTTAAAAAGGTGGAGAGAGGGAGCTGGCAGGATATAGAGGGGAGGGCAATCCGGAGCTGTGGGGAAGTGAGTGTGAATATTTTCCCACTTTCTCTCAGCAGTACAAGTAATATGTAGCAAATGCTGGCAACTGTTTTTGCGACATTTGTGCATCTGCAGTCAGGTTTAGACTCCTGTAAGAAAAACTGGACCTCCGCCCATTGGAAAATCCGCCGCCCCATGGCACTTGGCTGAAGTGGCCGCCTCGTTGCTGCCGCCCCTCCCTCCTTCTGAACCGCAGCGGCAGACGTCACCAAACGTGACGTCGTCTGGCGTCACGTTGCCATGGTAACGTGGTGTCGTTATGTCATCTGGCGTTACCACGTCGCATTGCCATGGCAATGAGGCGCCGGGTGATGTCACGTTGGTGCCGTCCGCTGCGTCGTTCATTTGACGCTTCGGTTCAGAAGAAGGAGGGTGGCAGGTAAGGCTGCGCGTATAGTGCCAGCGACGCAACGTCACGGCAAAACAAATGTATTGCCGCCGTCGCTCACGCTTATAGTAGGCGCGACGTGATGGCTTGGTCGCGATCGCTGGAAGTCAAGTCAATTTGATTTTTCCAGCGACCGCAGCCTGCCGGCGATGGCACTATCAGCGCAGCCTAAGGAGGCAGCTGCAACAGCTAAGTCACTTTCCCATCAGTCCCGATAAGCCCGAGAGCGCTGCGAAAGTATATGTTGCTGCCCTAAGCCCGGGCCTAGTGGGAAATCCGCCACTGCCCATGCAGATACTGCTGCCAACTGCAACTCTCCAGCACCTTATGAACTTGCGCTAATATCTTCTCCCCAAAAGGTATAACCCACAATGTGTGCACTGGAGAATCCTGAATCACGGCTCTCCTGATAAGGTGAATGGGAGATTCTCCCAGGATGCATCAGTGACCGTGTTTCTCTGGTCGCGATATCCCTGGCTGGCCAACCTATTGCGCAGTCACACGTAAGAGAAGTGTAAGATGCGTGTGTGCTTAGTAACTGACTATCGCTAAATCCTGGTGTCATTTGAGAAAACACGTTTTACTATTTAGGGGGTGATGTACCCAAAGCAGATTTGGATTTGATTGAAATAACATTCATCTTCTGTCTCTGCGTCAATGTTTCAAGGTGTATGCTCCAGGTTTTGCGCTGCGCCTCAGCTTGGGATTTAGGGAGGGACAATTGGAGGAGTTGGCTGAGCAACAAAGAGTCAAATTGAAGATTTAAAAAGGGGTTACATTTCAACTGGACAGACCGGCGTTTCTCCTTGTGAATTTCCTACAGGACCGGAAGATTGGTCTGTAACCCATGTTTTTAGCTTATACAAGCAGTCCTCGGTTATCCAACGGAATCCGTGCTGGAAGTAGCGCTGGATAGTGAAACCGCT
Organism: Ascaphus truei; assembly: GCF_040206685.1. Lineage (NCBI taxonomy): Eukaryota > Metazoa > Chordata > Amphibia > Anura > Ascaphidae > Ascaphus > Ascaphus truei. Next base: position 288,108,963 of record NC_134487.1, read on the forward strand.
GTAAAGTGCGTCCCATGTTAATCAGTGGCGGTGAGCGTTGGATAACGCATTCCCGCGTAGAAAAATGGCCCTTACGGTTGCATTGTAAAGCGTTGGATATGCCATTCGTTGTACAGTGACACGTTGGATAACGGGGACTACCTGTATTTGGAGTGCCTTGCTTCTTCCCTGAGTGTGATAACTCCTTTGAAGCACAATACTGCCTGCTGACCCCTCTGTAGGACAAATGCTATTTTCCAAGTGAGGATGGCTCTTCAATTGGATGTATTCTTTCTTTACACTGGAGCGCCCTCAAGTGGTATTTGCAGTAAATTGCAAACCACTAGTACAGGCGTAGCCGGACTTAACGTGCACGTGGCCGCGGCTGAAACGCCAGAAAACCGAGGCGCTGGGGGAGGAGGCTGCTGGAACTGCGGCGGGGGGGGCTTCTTTTCAATGGGACCTCCCACAGCGTCAATCCTTCCGGGTACTCTTGCGGCCACGCAAACATTAAGTCCGACTACATCGGGAAGTGAGGGTGGGAGAGTTCAATCAATGTAAAGCAATGCTCCTCGAGGCTGGGCAAGGGTCGTCTCTTGGGACAGTTTGCATCTGCTGTACGTCAGATGTCTTCAACCTTCTTTGAGTTGAGACTAACACAATCTCAGGCCTAGGTTCACTAAACGGTGCTACGCTTTTATGAAGGTGTGCACAATGGGGGCATGCTAAAGCTTAGCACTCTATAGTGAATGGGGGCATCAGAACTGGCAGGTGCAAATGACGCAGAGAGCGAGAGATACAAAAATGCCTGAGCACTATAAGATTTTATGTATTAAGGCACGGTAATAATAGACTGGAATATTCTGAACCCTTTAGGTCTATGTTAGTTTGAGGCCAACTCCATTTCTCAAGGGTCACCAACAGGTCAGGTTTTCAGGATATCCATGCTTCAGCGCAAATGTCTCAGTCAAAGACTGAGCCACCTGTGCTGATGCATGGATATCCTGAAAACCTGCAAAAAAAAGAATGGAGAAAGCACACTGAGAAACAGTATAAATTTATGATATAAAATAGTCCCAGAAGTGGATTAAACAATACAATAGACACTAACAAACCATGTGAACTTACAGCTATCTAGTGAAAGAATGGTGGGAACCGGGAGATTCAGAAGTCAAGCCGTGGGCACAGATGATACAGGTCCGGACACGCGATGGTCCTGACGAAGCACGTAGGGCGAAACGCGTTGACGTCACGAGGGGCTGCGATGTGAGTGCCGATTGGTGGAGAGAGATACCGGTAGCAGGGAGGAAATTTCAGCCGACGGAGCATCGCTGGTCCGGACCTGTATCATCTGTGCCCCACGGCTTGACTTCTGAATCTTCCGGTTCCCACCATTCTTTCACTAGATAGTTGTGAGTTCACATTGTTTTATTGTTATTGTCTATTGTATTGTTTAGTCCATTTGTGGGACTATTTTATATCATAAATGTATTCTGCTTCTCAGTGGGCTTTCTCTGCTCTTTTTTTGTTTGTATCCCATTGTGAGCTCAGGTCAGGGGGCTCATACTACAGGAGATCGTGGACTTCTCCAAGCGGGTAGCAGCAACAGTCTAACTTTGCTTTTGGGACAGCACGAGTACGGACGTCCGTTATATCTAATCCTGAAAACCTGACCTGTTGGGGGCCATTGAGGAGTGGAGTTGGTCACCCCAGGTTTATATGAACGTCTTCACATACATACCCTGTCTGACCTACCATGTATTAATCTCTCCCCCCCTGTGCTCCATCTCGTCCCTTCAGGAAGTCGGTGGTACAGCTGGACCTGACTAACACCAAAAAGGCATTGATCATCCCGGCTTTTGAGACTCTGCGGTACCGACTGTCCTTCCCCAAGTCCAAAGCAGAGCTGCTGTCCATGCTGGATATGGGAACCCTGTTCACCTTCAGGTAGTGAAGTCCACATGTTAACCCCTTCACTGCCGCAGGGGGTCTTTACGCAGCACCCCGTACATGAATACGGGGTGTAATATTTATCTTGGCGTCCGTCGAGGTTCCTTGGTATCTGTTTATTATTTCGGGATAACGGGCGAGAGGAGTCACACAAAGCGAGGTCCGCATGGTCGCAGCAGAATCAGCGATACCTGCCATTAAAGTACATTTGATGACTCCCGGCCAATATGTCAAAGCAAATGTGGAGCAAAATGTAACCAAATGGCATAATTTTAATCTATTGACAATGTATCATGGTCTGTGCTCCAAGTTTTGCTCCGTGTGTGTCATCTTGGGATTTCGGGAGTGTCGCTAGGATGAGTTATGGGTGAGTTACATGACACACAGATTATAATGAGATCGGTCACATTCGGAGTCTCTGTGAGCCAGTTTATCTTATATTTGTATGTATGTAAATCTTTATTTATATAGCGCCATTAATGTGCGTAGCGCTTCACAGCAGTAATACACGTGACAATCACATAAATAACAAATAATACAAATAACACATAATGGGAAGAAGTGCTTCAGACATAAAAGTACCATTTGGGAAAAGCAGTCCCTGCTCCGAAGAGCTTACAATCTAATTGCTTTAAAATATCCGCCAGGTCCGAAGTGGTGTAAACTTTAAAGGGAAACAGCCCCACATGCTGGAAACTCTTTTACATTTGACATAAATGCAGAAAAATGGAGCTAAGCGACACAACAAACTTCTTCTTGCATTTCCTCCTGGTCTCCTGACAAAAATCGGCACCATATTCACCCCCAAAAAAAGGAAACCCATTGAAAACGATGGGAGTTTTTCATTTGATTAGTGATGATTAGTAATAAGCGAAGTTACTGATCGATCCGTTCTCCTGTTATCGATTGGCGAAGATTCGGCTCGGGGGTTCACTAAATGGCCGTCAGTGCAGCAGAAGAGGACCAAAGCTGCAAAGATCTGTGGGGAAGATCATGTGACCAGGCAGTCACTAGATACAATTGGTGCACTGCTAGAGAGAGAGAGAGAGAGAGCAGGGCTCAAAAAGGGGTATGCCAGAGCTTCCTGCTATTGTCAGACACGTGTGTCTGATGAATCCAGGAGAGAGTAACCTGCAGGCCTCGCAGTCCCCGAGCACGTGGCAGGCCTAGGAGGTCCTTCTGCTCTGAGATAGCAGGAAGCTGCACGGACTTCTCTGCAGAAGATCACACCTGGGTCAGAGCCACCCATGGACATTGCTATATTTGCTATACTGTACATACCTTTTTTCTGGAAGTGGACAACAAGTATTGAAGTACACTACTCCTATGATATATGATGTTTGGATTTGCTGGATATTTACCAGGACTATTTTTTGTTAAAACAATCAAATACATCTACATCCGAATTCTTTACATATTCAGTATTTGATGATTATGGACTATTTCTTTGTAGACTTTGATAGGACTTTTTAAACAAATCATTCTATTTTTTTTTTATGTTCCACTCCAGCTGAATTCTTTGGGACACTGTTTCACTGCCCTTTAATTGGGGTATTTTTAATATAGATTTTTTTCATCTTGCACTTTATTGTTGGTATATAGTTTTTGTTTCTATTTTGGGGGCTTTTTCTAGACGTAGGCCGCGCTTATAGTCCTTGCGGCGGCGATGCTGACGTCACGCTGCGGTCGCTGAAAAAATCAAATTGAAGTGACTTCCAGCAATCGCGACCAAGCTGTCGCTCCGTCGCGTTGCTACTACTATAAGCGCACGCGACGTGTTCAATACATTTGTTTTGACGCGACGTCGCCGGGACCATAAGCGTGGCCTTATTTAGGGCATATTGCCCAATAAATAATATAGTTTTTATCAAATGTATCAGCGTGCTGAGTGCTTCATTCTATTGCTAGAAAATATTTGATTTTGTCCCTCCATGATTAGGAGGAGGGACAGGGATGTGATGGCACCTTTCAGCGATTTGAAAGTAATTTCTAAAGTGGAAGAGCACTGCATGTCAGGAAATGGACATGCAATTTATATATATATATATATATATATATATATAGCAACTGTAAATATTCCTGTATATTCATCTGCATGTCTTAGACAGGTCTGCAACCCTGTCTTTTCAGGTTGCAGACCTGTCTAAGACATGCAGATGAATATACAGTAATATTTACAGTTGCTTTATGCTTTACTGTGGAGGGTTTTAGTCACTTTTTTTACCCACCATAACCTTAATAGTCGTGGTATATATATATATTTATCCTATATATATATATATATATATATATATATATATATATATATATATATATATATATATATATATATATATATATATATATATATATATATATATATATATATATATATATATATATATATATATATATATGTACTATGCTCCTTTTGCTATTGCTGTATGTGTGCTTATGTCCGTAATAAAAATCTTGCACTTTCCACGAATCCGGCAGGTACCACGTCTGGACGAAAGGACACGCTCCCACAAATTTTGCCAAATGGCGGACTGCGACCACACCGTACCGCGTGGAGTGGGAGGCGGATTTTGAGCCGTACGTGGTAGTCAGACGGGACTGCCCGGAGTACGACCGCAGGTTCGTGGGTTTCGGCTGGAACAAAGTCGCTCATATTATGGAGCTGGATGCGCAGGTAAGAACCCGTCACGTCAGACTATGCGTCATTAGTATCATTATATGGGCAGGCGCTAATAGTCTCTGCTCCATCTTTCATGGGCACATCTTACCTTATACTCGTATGATCACTGTAAATAACTTGTATTGATATTACTAGCAATAATTTAAATCTATTATCACTATAATGACCTGTAATTTATCACTATACGTATTCTAACTAGTATCACTAGCAATATCTGTAATCACTTTACTATCATTATGTATATGAGCTAACTCAGCATTATATCTATACCACTATTAGTACCAATATCAGCAATCTATCATCACTATCTGTAATCTAATATACATCACCATCAGCATTTAGGTCATTAACTTGCTATCTAATTCCACTTTATCACCGGTACTATCTGCAATGTAAATGTTATCACTAGCTCTCTTACTATCTGTAATTACATAGTTACATAGTAGATGAGGTTGAAAAAAGACATACGTCCATCAAGTTCAACCTATGCTAAATTTACACAATAGATACTTTACCCTATATCTATACTTATTGATCCAGAGGAAGGCAAACAAAAAAAAACAATGTTATATCATCCAATGATATCTCATAAGGGGAAAAATAAATTCCTTCCTGACTCCAAGAATTGGCAATCGGATTAATCCCTGGATCAACATTCTTCCCATGTATACTTATTTGGTATATCCCTGTATTCTTTTGCTTTCTTAAAAGATGTCCAACCTTTTTTTTTAACAAATCTATTGTATCTGCCATCACAGTCTCCATGGGTAATGAATTCCACCTTTTAAAATGCTTTTACTGTAAAGAACCCTTTCCTTTGTCACTGATGAAATCTCCTTTCCTCCAACCTTAAGGGATGCCCCGAGTCCTTTGTACTGCCCTTGGGATGAATAGTAAGGGATGCCCCGAGTCCTTTGTACTGCCCTTGGGATGAATACTTCATGATGAAAGCTCCTTGTACTGTCCCAGAATATATTTGTATATAGTTATTATCAGTGGTCGACAAATCACCAAAAAATCTACTCGCCACCTAGTACCACACGTGTGCTGCTTGGGCCAATAGGAGCTCGCCACGATGTTAAATCCACTCGCCCGGGGCGTGCAAATGCATAGGTTTGTCGAACACTGGTTATTATCATATCCCCTCTTAGACGCCTCTTTTCTAATGTAAACAAATCTACTACTACTACTTCTGTATTTCTTCTACCTTCTGTATTTTATACTCTGACTTCCCTTGTCTGCCTTCTTGCAGGAGTACGAGTTCACGGTGCTTCCCAACGCCTACATGATCCACATGCCGCACGCCCCAAGCTTCGACATCACCAAGTTCCGCTCCAACAAGCAATACCGCATCTGCCTGAAGACGCTGAAGGAGGAGTTTCAGCAGGACATGTCCCGGCGTTACGGTTTCACGGCACTCAAATACCTCACGGCTGAAAACAACAGCTAATGAGACAGGGGGGAGAGGGTATCACCGGGGCCTGGCGTGGGCACTGGACAGCATCATGGTAAAGGCCTTGAGGACAAGGTGCTCACCCATTGGCTGGAGTGTGCCATATTTGGGTGCCCTGGATCCTTTAAGAACTCCTTAGTTCTGTCCCTCCTCCCCCAGTACTATGATTTGAAAGCAAAGAGGCCACATGCATATGGTAAAGTATATATGGTGCACATGCACCAGGTGAAGGCAGGAATATAAGACTGCTTGCATCCTCTCCCCTGCTTTGATTGCTCTCATTGGAAGAAGCCCATACACAGCAGACTTGTCCAAAATAAGCCCAGACCTGCCACTCACTGGGAGACCTTCTCCCTCGTTTGAAGCACTTGTCACTCCGTAGACGTTAATGGAATTCCATCAGAGTCATCATTTAAAGTGCCATTTTATTACCAGGACCCTCTGGAATCTCACTCTTTTTGGGGGACCGGGACCGTTACACGTACATCACAAAGAAGCAGGTGGAACAGATGCTAAATGGAGCAAATTTGACCTAGAGGACCAAGATGTCTATGCCGTTATTTCACCCCAAAATTGTTATGGCTCATCAAATCACCAGGGTGACGTGTGTTAAATAGTCATACTGCTAGATCTTTAACTTAGCTGGGCTGAAGCAGAGTAATTGTGTGTGTGGTAGTTGGCCATCTCAGACCAAGTCTAACGCAGTATGACCTCACGAGCAGGAGATAGAGTAGAGTTGGGTGATATATTTCAACTAGGTGTTCGATTTGTCATGCTTCACGCAAAAAAAAATAAAAAACCTGAAAAACAGAATAGCGGTTTTGACCTTGTAAAGGATAACTAAAGGGCATTTCTTTCTATTTTTGTATTTTATTCATAGCTGTAAAAAAAAAAACGAACAAAAAAAACCAGACATGCCCAGTTATCCATCCAGTTGAGTTAAAACAAACTCATGTAGTTGAAGGAACAGCTGGATGGTCCAGCAGGAGAACCAGCCATCCTGACTGAGTGAACTTAACTCATTTGTTAAGTGTTGGTAATATTAATGGCACTGATCTCTGAACACTTGAAATACAGAAAGAATATTGAACTTGTTCATTTAAACCAGGCTCTCTCAACATGTGACACCAAGGTACGAAGGAGATCCATGATCACGGAGGCTGGATTTACAGCAGCATCGTACTGTAGGTTTGAAGGGAAAAGGTTTACCCCCCTTGAATATAAATATTGTGCACTATGTAATAATGTTGAGCATATCTATACACTGCCAATCACAGCATCTTCTTCTTCGTAGAAACGAGGACTCAAAGTAACTGAAATATTCAGAGCATCACAATATCTAGAAGACGTGTATGCGGCCCATAGTATGAAGAACAGGAGAATCATTTCCTACTGTTGGGCTTTTTCTGTTGGTTTGGATGAGTTTAGATGGCAATGTGAGCAGACAGTACTGTAGGTCAGCAGAACACATCGTAGACTGTTGGAAATGTATAGTCATGCACACCCTTGATTTATATTGCATCATGTTAATTTTTAGGGTGGGATCGCTAACATGCAACACTGCTTTGACCCTTACCAAGCGTGCAATGTGTGAGTTGTACCTCAACTCCAGCAGCAGAAGAGGCTAGTTTTAAGGGTGCAGCACCTACAGTATACAGTCACAACTTGCTCTAACAAAAGTATTATTTATGCTGCATATAGAGAGAGACAAAATAACTCCTCTTTTGAATACAAAAACTGGAATCATGTTTTTAAGCTGGACCAGGGGAGAGAACAAAGGTCATTTAGGTTACCCCGAAAATACCTTGAGATGATAAATACATGTGCAGAGCCGGAAGAGTCAAGACAATGGGATATCCCAGTACTTTTTACCATTCAGTATTAATTGTCATGTTTACAAAGAGGACAAAAAGTCTAATGCACTACCCCAGCCAACAGGCTGCTTGTTAACCAATAGAAGGCAAAACTTAAAGAAAAAATGTGTCCCTCTTCTCTTCCCGTACACTCCGTGATCGTTGATATGCTACTTTTAGATGATAATGGTTCCCCCTTATCATGTTAGAAGGAGCACATGTTTTTATATATAGAAATATATCAAAACAAATATATGCATTTTCCAAGCATTCCCCAAATTTCTCTTCCATTTACCTAATCATGTGTTCTTAGCATAAGCAAGAATAGAGATGGAAGAATTTTGCTTCAATTTTCAAATTCGCTGTGAAAATGTCATTTTTCGCATTTTTTGAATTTTTGCAAATTCTTTGGCGTTCAAAAATAAGCTGCCAGAAGGCATCTTAATTAAAACTGAATGCTTAAAAAAATTAGACCATTCGCAAGGAGAAAAATATGAAAACGCGAGACCAGTTTGCAAACACAATATTAGATAACTGAATATTTGCAAATTCTCCCACCTACCCCCCAAAAGAAACGATTATTGGAAACATATTTGCAATTTTTTCAACTTTCTTTCCAGTATTCAGGGGGGAGGGGGGTGGGTAGAAACCAAATGTTAACAAATTCTCCCAACTCTAACCAAGAATCACAGGTTTGGAGAGCGGGGTGAATAAAAATATATATATTTGTATGTTTCAGTTGCACGGATTATTGCTTTCATTTCACTTACAGGAATAAATACATTTTTGCCCTGAAGAGCTTATAATTACAATTTTGATCAGATGGGCCAAAACTTGTTTCCAAATGTTCCTCCTCTTGAAACCCACCGTGCGACCCCTTCTTCTGCCCTTGTTATCTCCTTGTTAGATGTGTAAATATCTTGCCATATCTATATATTTTTTTCTATTTTCTTACAACCGGATTACAATACTGTACACAAAATCAGACAGTTTGCCGCCAACGTATTTGTGATAGCCGAAAGACCGAGGTTTCATGGAAATGCACACTCCCGTGGAGTTTGCATTTTCTCTAGTTCAATGTGTGAATTTAAAATGTTCAGTTAGTTTAGTAAATTTGCTGAGAGAACACACACAGGGGTCTATAGTATCCACTAAGCATTGCAAATCACTCGTTTTATTGCACCTTAAGCATGAAAAATGGTTTTAGTCAAGCAAATTAATGCAAACACACGGAATGCGGTTGACGTACCAATGTACATGGATTGTACAAAAAAAATTGCCAGTTACAGGAACCTGTGCACATGTTTTGCACATCTCTACGCCTTAGTTAATGAACCATTTAACCCTATTCAAATACTCGCAACCTACGCTCCATTGATCTTCAGTCCTTGTAATCCAGCCTAAAATCTAAATTTTTTTTTTTTTTACTGCCACCCACCACTGAGCCAAACAGTCATGTCACAACTTACAACACTGTCCTTGCCTCCTCACTTGATCTGTGTGCTCCTCATGTACGCCGACACTCACGGCACTCCAACCAAGGGGTGCGCAAACTTTCTGTGCTGCCCCCCCCCCCACCCCCGCCTGCTCTCCCCCAGTGTCACGCCCCCCCTTACCTTTAAACTGGCGTCAAATGATGCCGTGTGGTCATGTGATGTCACGTCACATGACCCCGCGACATGATTTGATGCCACGTTGCCATAGCATCGCCCGAAGCCGGCTGAATGTAGGTAAGTGAGTTACAGAGGTCTTGCGCTGAAGAGTGTGGGGCCTCTGTAAACGCACCCCCCCCCCCAAAAAAAAATCTCGCGCCCCCCAGTTTGCACAACCCTGGCTAAATACACAGACATGTTTTCTGCGCTCTTGTACTCGTTCCGCTGAACGCCTCTTGAGGAAGTCACGCCCTCTGGCTGATTTCCTTCACTACAAATGTATTTTTTCTTGCTTTAACTCTGCTCTTTTTCTTGCCAAACAGTGTTACTTCACTTCTGTTATAAACAAGCATAAATCCAACCCACGCCACCTGTTTTCAACTACCATAACCTACTTGACCCTCTCCTCCAATAAGGCTTCCGATCAGCATACTCTACAGAAACCACACTTGCCAAAGGGGTGAGGTGCTACATGGATTGAACAGGGACCGTTAAATGATTTCCGGTGTGATACACTGTGCAAACATAAATATGGAATCTAGTGAGAAATCTAACTTCCTAACGCAGCTTTTCAAATTAACATCACAATCAATGGCACACAGGACACCAGTGCATGGTTTTCATGTAGGCCAATACACCACAACCCCCTCTTTCCTGAGATAAGGACAGTGAGACTTTATCTTACTGTGATCAATATGCACCCTCTAACTCGGGGGACCTCAAACAGTAGCTCCTGGTACATTGGTGGTCCTGAAACCATTAAAAAGTCTGGACTTCTCTCCTGCAAGTAGCTCTCTCATGTATTGACACACAAACATACATATACATACACACGGACATACATATACATACACACAAACATACATATACATACACACAGACATACATATACATACACACAGACATACATATACATACACACAGACATACATACACACAGACATACATATACATACACACAGACATACATATACATACAGTACACACAGACATACATATACATACACACAGACATACATATACATACACAGACATACATATACATACACAGACATACATATACATACACACAAACATACATATACATACACACAGACATACATATACATACACACAAACATACATATACATACACACAGACATACATATACATACACACAGACATACATATACATACACACAGACATACATACACACAGACATACATATACATACACACAGACATACATATACATACAGTACACACAGACATACATATACATACACACAGACATACATATACATACACACAGACATACATATACATACACACAAACATACATATACATACACACAGACATACATATACATACACACAGACATACATATACATACAGTACACACAGACATACATATACATACAGTACACACAGACATACATATACATACACACAGACATACATATACATACACAGACATACATATACATACACACAAACATACATATACATACACACAGACATACATACACACAAACATACATATACATACACACAGACATACATATACATACACACAGACATACATATACATACACACAGACATACATACACACAGACATACATATACATACACACAGACATACATATACATACAGTACACACAGACATACATATACATACACACAGACATACATATACATACACACAGACATACATATACATACACACAAACATACATATACATACACACAGACATACATATACATACACACAGACATACATATACATACAGTACACACAGACATACATATACATACACACAGATATACATATACACAGACATACATATACATACACACAGACATACATATACTGTACATACACACAAACATACATATACATACACACAGACATACATATACATACACACAGACATACATATACATACACACAGACATACATATACATACACACAGACATACATATACATACACACAGACATACATATACATACACACAGACATACATATACATACACACACATAAACAGACATACATATACATACACAGACATAAATATACATACACACAGACATACATATACATACACACAGACATACATATACATACACACACATAAACAGACATACATATACATACACAGACATAAATATACATACACACAGACATACATATACATACACAGACATACATATACATACACACAGACATACATATACATACACACAAACATACATATACATACACACAAACATACATATACATACACACAGACATACATATACATACACACAAACATACATATACATACACACAGACATACATATACATACACACAGACATACATATACATACACACAGACATACATATACATACACACAGACATACATATACATACACATACACATACATACACAGACATACATATACATACACACAGACATACATATACATACACAGACATACATATACATACACACAGACATACATATACATACACACAGACATACATATACATACACACAAACATACATATACATACACACAAACATACATATACATACACACAGACATACACACATACATACACACAGACATATACATACACACAGACATACATATACATACACACAGACATACATATACATACACAGACATACATATACATACACAGACATACATATACATACACACAAACATACATATACATACACACATACATACATATACATACACACAAACATACATATACATACACACAGACATACATATACATACACACAGACATACATATACATACACACAGACATACATATACATACACACAGACATACATATACATACACACAGACATACATATACATACACAGACATACATATACATACACACAGACATACATATACATACACAGACATACATATACACACAGACATACATATACATACACAGACATACATATACATACACACAGACATACATATACATACACACAGACATACATATACATACACACAGACATACATATACATACACACAGACATACATATACATACACACAGACATACATATACATACACACAGACATACATATACATACACACAGACATACATATACTGTACATACACACAAACATACATATACATGCACACAGACATACATATACATACACACAGACATACATATACATACACACAGACATACATATACATACACACAGACATACATATACATACACACATATACATACACAGACATACATATACATACACACAGACATACATATACATACACACGGACATACATATACATACACACAGACATACATATACATACACACAGACATACATATACATACACACAAACATACATATACATACACACAGACATACATAACAGAGCTTAGTATAGTGATCCTCCAGATGTTTATTAATATTGGAGATGTCTAAGATTAACAAAATGTTATGAACCCATCCAAGTTCTATCGTGGCCATAAGATTAAAGAGACTTTGCACAAATACGGACTATTTTGCCAGGTAGGGGCACAGGTACCCTGTTGGGGCAAAGACAGAACATACACATATACAGTATAAGGTGAAACATTTCTCAGTAGTGACTCAGGCACATTGGTGATCAGTTCATGCACCTTTTATCTCTATTCAGTGTGGCTCGCGGACTGGAGAATCCCATCCGCTACTCTACACGTGTGGTTGCGAGGGAATCGGCCACCCAATACCCACAGGTTTGTTTTTTCCAGCCATACACTCTGTGTAAGGATTTAATTTTTTTCTACCCTCTGGTTTTCCTGGAGGAGAAGAGCGATACACTCTTTCGATGTCTTTCAAAGTACATGGGTTGTAAATAAGCTCAACAACATTTGTTAATTTTCAGTTGTGCAATAAAATTGTGAAATAATACTCTCTATTGAATTTGTTTTACTTTCTGACTCGTTTACAAGTATCCTTTGTGGCACTGAGTGGAGAATGCCTTATGTACTCCATACTGTATGTCAACTGATACAGGATGTCTCTAGAGCAGTGTTTCCCAACCGGGGTTCTGTGAGAGGATCAAAAGGGGCCGGGGAATTTCCCCGATCTCCCAAAGCTGGAAGTAAGCAGGGGGCTGGGCAGTTTCATCCACCCTGATTAGCTGCTGCTGGGTAATGCAGCCAATTAGGAGGAGGTGTCAGGAGCCTGCGGGTGTGGCCATGCAGAGGAGGAGGAAGCAGCATGGGCAGGAGATGGGCGAGGCTGTGTGTCTCTGCCTGTCCTGTGGGTATTTGTTCTGTCATGTTGCGGGGGTGCCTCAGCAACTGAGCACTGTGGTTAGGGGTACCCCGAGGGGAAAAAAAAGAGTGGTGATTCTGTCCTTCAGTCAAAGCAGGGCTCCTACCTTCATTTATTTTTAACCCCGTGTAGGGATAATCTCATTTTTTTTTTAAATATGGGTTTATCTTTGTTTTGAGAGGAATGAGGACTAAGTGCATCTCAGCCCATGTCCTGTAGATCAGACGGGGTTTGAGTCCCTATCACAGGGTGTTCCTGCCAGGCCCATCCTTTTCTCCATTGTGAAAGATGTATATTGGGCAGGGTTGCCACCTTCAACTAAAGGCCAACCCGGAGACCTCTAATTATGAAATAAGGACAACAGATTGTACCATGAGCCATTAGACTTGATATGAAGTCAAGATCTGCTACCTATTACAATGCAAATATTTAAATTAGGATCACAAATTACAGTCATTTCAATTCTTTTGTAAAAATGTAAGAAAATAAATTCCGTATAATCCCAGCATTGTTCATGTCTATGATTACGTTAATGTCCATATGACTGAATGGGTTTAAAAATCTGTAAAGCCTCATATTTACCATTAATTTCTTCAGTGGTGTTTATGTAGGTGCCTGTTAGATATCTGTTTATTATATTACATACAGGGCTCTTTCGAGGCTGGCACACTGACTGAGAGTGCAAGGTGTGACTCACGCTGTACTCCCCCTGCACTGACGATTTATACAGCTGCACTAATAGGATTACTGCCACTTTACTCAGCAGCAATCAGTACACTTAATATTACAGTGAGTCATACTGGACTCACTTGCGTCAGACAGTGTGGGACCCTCTACTGTAGATGGTTGTTAATGCTGAAGTGACTCCCCTGTGATCAGGGGCTCGCTGATGCATTTGTGTCCCACCTAAGCATGAATATGTACTTCTGCCAATCTGAGATAAGGATTTAGTGCCTATTGTTCACTGTAGTGCATACTATATACACTGGTACTGTAGGATATTTATAGGGACAGTGCCCAAATCATATGTGGCATAATTATTGTTCCCCTTACCTCTTACTAGTGATTTACGTGGCATATCAACAGAGAGACTGTCTAATATATTCTGAACACTAACCACTGTATTTACCCCTAAAGCCCCTCTACAATCCTTGACTGATATCACCCAATTTCTTGCCTCCATTTCCTCTATGAATGAGAAGAGTGAGCTGCTAGTTCTAGGGGATTTCAACTTCAATTGGCTTGACCCTAAAAACCACAAAATCCAGATACAACTCAAGTCACTTAACCTATCGCAACTCATTTCCCAACCCACACGAATAAACCTGAAGTCGCATAACCATTCCTTGCTAGACTGGATTCTCTCCTCAAACCCCAGCAGAATCCAATCCTCTGGCATCCTTCCTGATATTTTCAGTGACCATGCAATAGTGTACTGTGTAAGGAAAATTAAACCGTCCCATTCAAGCTCTAAAGTTCTCCTCACTAGAACATTTAAAAACTTTAACCCACAACAGTTTCTGGATGACCTTACCAACTGCCCATGGCACAGAATCGATTTAATTCCCAACCCTGATTCTGCGCTCGACTATTTCCAATCCGAGTTCTTAAAACTCTGCGATACCCATGCTCCACTACGCAAAATAAGGGTACGGGGGGCCCACCTTCCATGGGTTACACCTGACCTTATAGCACTCTACCAGTTCAGGGATGCCTTGTGGAAAAGCTACAAAGTAACTGGCACTACCAAGGATCTCAATCACTACAGATGCCTGCGGAACGTGTGCACAAGGCAAACAAGGTATGCAAAAGCACAATATTACTCTGACAATCTCCACCAAAATACATCAAACCCAGTTAACTTCTGGAATGTTATCAACAATATATTCCAGGCTCCTAACCATCAACAACCAAGTAATATCACTAAGGGGGATATTACTCTGACAAACCCCACTGACATTGCAAATGCATTCAATGATTACTTTGTGGGGTGTGCTACTAACTTATTAGCGAAACGCAGCACAAACCCCAAACCTGAATCTCATCCTGGGAGTACCCCTATAGTCCCACCCCCTCCCAACACTGCCCACAATTTTCAATTTAGCCCAGTATCTGAAGAGGAGATTACACAAGCGCTCCTCAAACTAAAACTAAGCAGCCAATGTGGACCTGACTTACTACAATCTAGGTTCCTATGACTTGGTGCCCCAGCCATTGCCAAACCAATTGCGTCCATAGTCAACTCTATCCTGTCTGCAGGCCATATCCCTAAGACCTGGAAAACTGCCAGAGTTGTCCCAATCTTCAAAAGTGGGGACAAAAACACTGTCTCAAACTACAGGCCAATCTCACTTCTCCCAATTCTATCCAAAGTTATGGAAAAATGTGTCCACTCCCAATTAAGCGATTTCTACACCAAGACAAATTTCCCTAGCCAATTCCAGTCTGGGTTTCGTCCCAAACACTCCACCGTAACTACCCTGCTAAAAGTTTGCAATGAAATCCAGTGTGGAATGGAACGGGGACAACTCACTGGTGCAGTATTCCTAGATTTTGCAAAGGCTTTTGACACAGTTGATCATGTTATCCTGCTTAACAAACTCCAGAGCTCTGGAATAGGGAAACATGCTTTAAACTGGTTTCAGTCCTACCTATCAGGAAGATCCCAACATGTGTCCATCTCAGGCTCTAACTCCAACCCCCTGGATAACACCTGTGGTGTCCCGCAAGGCTCTGTTCTCTTCTCAGTGTTCATTAATGATCTTCCCACAGCTTGTAAGGAAGCCTCAATACACATGTATGCAGATGACACAATCCTGTATGCACACAGCCATAGCCTCTCTGACCTTCAACACATACTTCAGTCTGACTTTTTGAGACTCGAAAACTGGATTTCCCAAAACAAACTGTTTTTAAACACTGACAAGACTGTAACAATGGTATTTGGGACCAAGACTAAATTTGTAAAGCTTCCAGTGACTGAGCTCCTGATTAGAACCAACGCTAACACCACCCTAACACCTGTCACTAGTTTTAAATACCTGGGCTTATGGTTTGACTCCCACTTAACATTCGGGATGCACATTGATACCCTGACAACCAAGACCTATGCCAAACTAGGGGTACTTTACAGGAACAAATCCTCCCTAAGTCTCCTGGTCAGAAAGCGTATTGCACAGCAGATGCTAATGGCAATTATTGACTATGGAGACATAGTATATGGCTCGGCTCCTCAAACCCACCTTAGCAAACTTGACACCCTCTACAATTCAATTTGTCGTTTTGTTCTCCAATGCAACTACAACACACATCACTGCGAAATGCTCAAAGAACTAGATTGGTCATCACTAGAGTCTAGGCGCAAAGTTCACCTTTCCTGTCTCACCCTCAAATACTTTCTGGGCAAGCTACCCAGCTACCTGAACAAGCTCCTCACCCCTACCACATGCAGCACCTATCACCTGAGATCAGACTCCAAAAGACTATTCATGGTCCCAAGACTCAACAAAGTATCCGGACGTTCCTCCTTCTCCTTCCGTGCACCCCAAAACTGGAACAACCTACCAGAGACTCTCATATCCACCACCAGCTTAAGTTCTTTCAAATCTAAGGCTGTCTCACACTTTAATCTGGTCTGTAACTGTTTCATACGCTCATAATATATATTTTCTTTAACTGTGCACGCAATGTCTTGTATATAATGTATACCTTGTTCATTTATGTAACTGTATTTGTAACCATGTATTATTTTGTTTTACTCTGTGCCCAGGACATACTTGAAAACGAGAGGTAACTCTCAATGTATTACTTCCTGGTAAAATATTTTATAAATAAATAAATAAATAATTTACTTCAAAGTGCTATAGGATCTGCATAGGGACAGTGCCTGACTATTATGCACAAACATTGTTCATAATGTAACAGCAGACCGAGACAGTATTACACCGAGGACAGTACCAGACTTAGAAAGTAATTCTATCCACACAGGTAATACTTAGGAGACCACCAACCAAATCTGGTGTCTTCTGTACTCGACAGAGTACCCACTAGGAACCATCCATTCTGGTTCTGAGTAACCGTTACCACCACGGTTGTGTCGATACAGCCGTACCTGAACCGTTCTTACCACGGTCTCTACATCTGGGAGTCTGGGCGTCCCAATTCTATTTATACAGTTGTGGGAGTAACTCGTTCTCAAGAGTAACCATTATTACCACGGTGAATTTGGACTTTAATATATATTATCTACTAGCTGATATACCCGGCGTTGCCCGGGCATGGAAGGGCGGGGGGCATGGAGTGGAAGGGCGGGGGGCAAGGGGCGTGGAAGGGCGGGGGGGGCAAGGGGTGTGGAAGGGCGGGGGGGCAAGGGGCGTGGAAGGGTGGGGGGGGGGCAAGGGGCATAGAAGGGCGGGGGGCAAGGGGCGGGGGGGCAAGGGGCATGGAAGGGCGGGGGCAAGGGGCGTGGAAGGGCAGGGGAGCAAAAGGCGTGGAAGGGTGGGGAGGGCAAAGGGCAGGGGGGCAAAGGGCAGGGAGGGAGGGGGGCAAAGGGCTGGGAGGGAGGGGGGCAAAGGGCAGGGAGGGAGGGGGGGCAAAGGGCAGGGAGGGAGGGGGGGAAAAGGGCAGGGAGGGGGGGCAAAGGGCAGGGAGGGAGGGGGGGCAAAGGGCAGGGAGGGAGGGGGGGCTAAGGACAGGGAGGGGGGGGCAAAGGGTAGGGAGGGAGGGGGGGCAAAGGGGAGGGAGGGGGGCCAAAGGGGAGGGAGGAGGGGCAAAGGGCAGGGAGGGGGGGGCAAAGGGCAGGGAGGGAGGGAGGGAGGGGCAAAGGGCAGGGAGGGGGGGCAAAGGGCATGGAGGGGGGGGCAAAGGGCAGGGAGGGAGGGGGGGCAAAGGGCAGGGAGGGCAAAGGGCAGGGAGGGAGAGGGGGGGCAAAGGGCAGGGAGGGGGGGGCAAAGGGCAGGGAGGGAGGGGGGGGCAAAGGGGAGGGGGGGCAAAGGCCAGGGAGGGAGGGGGGGCAAAGGGCAGGGAGGGCAAAGGGCAGGGAGGGCAAAGGGCAGGGAGGGGGGGGCAAAGGGCAGGGAGGGCAAAGGGCAGGGAGGGAAGGGGGGGGCAAAGGGCAGGGAGGGAAGGGGGGGGCAAAGGGCAGGGAGGGAAGGGGGGGCAAAGGGCAGGGAGGGAAGGGGGGGGCAAAGGGGAGGGAGGGTGGGGGGCAAAGGGGAGGGGGGGCAAAGGGGAGGGAGGGGGGCAAAGGGGAGGGAGGGAGGGTGGGGGGCAAAGGGGAGGGAGCATGGGGGGCAAAGGGGAGGGAGGGGGGGGGGCAAATGGGAGGGAGGGGGGGGAGCAAAGGGAAGGGGGGCAAAGGGCAGGGAGGGAGGGGGGACAAAGGGCAGGGAGGGAAGGGGGGGGCAAAGGGCAGGGAGGGAAGGGGGGGCAAAGGGCAGGGAGGGAAGGGGGGGGCAAAGGGGAGGGAGGGTGGGGGGCAAAGGGGAGGGGGGGCAAAGGGGAGGGAGGGGGGCAAAGGGGAGGGAGGGAGGGTGGGGGGCAAAGGGGAGGGAGCATGGGGGGCAAAGGGGAGGGAGGGGGGGGGGCAAATGGGAGGGAGGGGGGGAGCAAAGGGAAGGGGGGCAAAGGGCAGGGAGGGAGGGGGGACAAAGGGCCGGGAGGGAGGGGGGGCAAAGGGCAGGGAAGGGGGGGCAAAGGGCAGGGAAGGGGGGGGCAAAGGGCAGGGAAGGGGGGGCAAAGGGCAGGGATGAGGGGGGGCAAACTGCAGGGAAGGGGGCAAAGGGCAGGGAAGGGGGGCAAAGGGCAGGGAAGGGGGGGCAAAGGGCAGGGAAGGGGGGCAAAGGTCAGGGAAGGGATACAAGCCAAAGTCTATTGCCACACGCTCACATCTGCACTAAAAGACCCATGAGAACACCTACTCCAATACAAAAAGGAAGAAACTACCACACGCATACCGCTAGTGGCCACATACAACCTGGCCCTAGAGGGAATGCGAAAAATAATCAAAGACCAGCAACCTGTGCTGACAGAGGATGAAACATTAAAAGAAATCTTTCCCAAACCTCCCATACCGGCACCCGCCAACCCTCATAACGCACTGAAGGACGCTATTAATGGCACAAGACCATGCAACAGCACACTCTGCAAACATATATGCCAAGATCCCACAGCCAGTCGCAAACATAGAACACTCAATGTTAAAGGATCATACAGCTGCACATCCAGGAATGTCGTATATGTCAGGGGAGGGCAAACGTTTGGAGCTGCGCCCTCCTGCCTGCTCTCCCCTTGCGACCCCTTACCTTGTTTGGTTGCGTCAAATGACGCTGCGGGGTCACGTGACCCTGTTGCCATGGAGACAGAAGTGTGACATCACTCCGGATGCCACCGCGGCGTCATTTGACGCATCACAGCAACTATTCTGAATCCCGGTGAGTTGCAAAGGCCTCACGCGATCCCCCGGCATTTCATTTAAATGCCACTGCAACCGCCCGCACCCCCCACCCCCCCCCCCCAAAAAAAAATCCCGCGCCCCCCACTTTGCGCACCGCTGGTATATGTGATCTCAATGCAGAAAATGTGACCAAGGATTCTACATCGGTGAAACGAGCCAAAAACTTCAAACTAGAACGAACCTACACAGACCCCGTAGGGATGCATCCCACACCACGAAGGAGGAATATTCTGCGCCCCAGTGGGACAGCACTTCTCACAGCCACATCATTCCATAAAGGATTTACACATCCAAATGCTCAGTGGACTGTTTAAAAGCACTCGAACGGAAAACCTTTGAACTCAAAATGATAATCCTCTTTGACACTAAAACAAGAGGGCACAGCGCTGATATGGGGTTTCTTACACACTATTATAATTTTTTGTCATATTTCTCCCTACCTCTTTGTCAATTTTAATTTCAAACCCTTCTCCCCCGTATCCTCACCCCCTTCCCACTGCCGATTGATATATGGTCCTACATGCTCTCGACCTTTCTCACTATCCCTTTAATCCATTTATTGTCGTTTGTTTATTTACCATCTCGTCTCCCATGGATTTTCCACATCCTGTCTGAGATAGTTACTTTGTTTTTTTACATCTCTGTTAAACTCGGGCAATATTTTGTAAATCGGTATTGCTGACCTGAGGAAGAGAGGAGAACTCTCAAAAGTTTGTCGTTTAAACTACAACATTTCCCTCCTTCATTTTCAGGCTCTGCACTCTTCTTCACCTCCCTACCGTATAACTCTGATCTCTCGTTATACTACTTGTTGTCTCTTACGCTCAACCCAAGGTTGTCTCATCTTTGCCCCTTTTACCTCTACAACCCTCTCCCATCTTAAACCTTTCCCCCTAATCTCTCCCTACCCATGGGACGCTCTTCCTCCTAATATTCGTCTTCACTTTCCACTTTCAAAGCTCAGCTAAAAATTCACCTATTAAAAGCAGTACTTCATTAAAAGTTCTACGCCTCTGCCACGAACTCCAGATGCCCTTGATCACCTCTGACTGCACTTCTAATAATGCACTCTTTACTCCTAATGTGTCTGTAAGCCTCCCGATATAACACTTTGATTGTAAGGTCTTTGAGGGCAGGGTCTCCTTTAGCCTTATGTGGTCATTTACCTATTGCTCTTATTCCCAGTGTTTATAAATTAATTTACCTTGTTTTGTAATATGTACGTTGTTGGCGATATATAAATATATATACATACAAATATGGTAGAAAAGAAAACATTTATCTCACTGTCCCAGGTAGAATTCCATCCCGTTCCTAATCATTTTCTAATCACTATCATTGTTGTTGATCCCTTTAAAAGTGTGTTGGAATCCAGTTCCCCCACAAAATTAATCCTGAGCATCCCTCTGTGGGCAAACACCGGGGGTCTGTCCTGGGATCTCTTTTCTCTCCTGGTCACATTATCACATCTCTTGGGTTCAAATAGCACCTTGATGCTGATGACACCAATTTACCTTTTAACCCCTGACCTTACACCTGCTGTACAGACCAAAGTCGGTGAATGTCTCCCCGCTCTATCATACCGGATGGCCCTTCGCCGAATCAAACTTAACATGCCAAAGACGGAGCTCCTCATTCTTCCTCCCAAGCCTGGCCCTACTGCCCCCTTCTACATTACTGTTGGCAGCACTATCATACACCCAGTATCACAAGCACGCTGCCCACATTCGATTCTTCCCTCACATTCTCCTCTCACATTCATCATTTAGCTGAAACCTGTGGTTTCTTTCCTCCGTAACATTGCAGAGATTCGCCCTTTCCTCTGTCACTCTACTGCTAAACACAGGCCCTCATTCACTCCCGTCTCGACTATTGTAACCTTCTACTGTCCGGCCTTCCTACCTCCAGCTTATCTCCCCTACAATCTATTCTAAACGCTGCGGCTAGAGTCACTTTACTCTCTCCTAAATCTGCCTCAGTTTCTCTCCTACAGAAATCCTTCTCGTGGCTTCTTATCCCATATTACGTACAAAATTCTCCTCGTCTCTTTAAAAGCTTTACACTCTTCTGCCCCTTACAGCTTAGTCCTAATTTCTTGCTATCCACCTCTCGCGTTCACTCACTGGCCCACGCCTCTGGAAAGCCCAACCCCTCAATGCCCGACTAGCACCCTCACTCTCCACCTTTAAGGCTCATCTTAAAACAAACCTCTTTACTGCAGTGTTTGGGTAACTCCCTTGGCTGATACTATACATCTTATATGCATTTTTCATGACCACTTACAGACGCACTTACCATAACACCTTCCTACTGACTATGGTCTCCCTATATACCACGTAGGCTGTGTCCAGGGTGAGCGAGCGCTCGCGACGTCATGTGCGCCTTTAGCTGCAGCGATTTGTGGCCTGGGTAGCTGCGACGGGGAGGCGTGTTGGTGGCTTGGCCGTGACGTCACGGAGCTGGTTCGCGTGACCCGGCCGTCATGCCGCACAATCAATTTGATTTGATTCTTCGCGTGCCTCGCACCCCATCGTGCTGGCGCATGCGTGTACATGCGCAGTCTATGGCCGCGATTATTTCCTTAAGGCATTCTAATCGCACCGTGCGCGGTTGTCGCGCGGTGGCGGTAACCATGGACGCGGCCGTATATTGTAAGCCTTATTCTTTTCCTAATGTCTACTTTTATGTCTGAAGCCTCTTATTTCTATGTCTCCTATTATTAGGTCATGTGTTACTTCTGTATAGCACCATGTACATGGATGGCACTATACAAATACATACAACACAATCACGTCAACTGATTCCACCCATATATCTGGCTGCAGCTCTTATTTGATCCACTAGATGGTGCCATACACCTTTCTAAAGAAATATCAAGGTTTCTGCATCCAGGCAAATGTGGAGCATTCTGGGGCAGAATAACCAGCGCGCACATCAACAAAAAGAGTCGCATTGAAAGCAACAGGATTTTTTTCCGTTGACACATCAGGCCATATGTACGAAGCATCACAAAATGCGTATTTAGCGCAAAATTGGCGCATGTCAAACGGAAATTTAAATTGCGCCTGCGTGCGTCTTTATTTTGAACCTCACATTTCCCCAGCTGCGCCCCGAAATATTTTTCCTTTGTGTTGGTGCCTAGAAATGGACTGCGCTGGGCGTCCAAATGTGAACGGTATCGACTAAAGATAAATCAGTATCTCTGAGAACAAATCAATACGTGCGTCAAAACCGCCTGCCAAGTTCAACTTGGCATTAACCCTAACAAATCTGTTAATAGCGTTAGTGCAAAATGAAGTTGTGTATGAACCCAGAAAATGTATTTAATGCAGCCCGGATATATCAGTATATAGGTACAATTATTTTTGAAGTGAAACTTCTTTAGCGGTGTGACTGTAGTTGATTGGAGACGGAAGTCAGTGGTGACGGAAGTGACATCACTCCTGGCAGAAGAGGCCGTCAGTGTTGCCAGCTTCCACCAGGGGGAGGCAGCGCTGGACGGACGGGGACAGACGGAGACCCACTCACACACTCGAGAGAAACGACTCACACAAAATCCGGCCGCAGCTCCGCCGAGGAGGAGAGAGTGGGGGCTGCTCCGGGCCGAGGGACTCGGACAGCGGCGGGTCTGGAGCGGCTGTGACTGCGGACATGCGCATCAACGCCCGTCACTGCGCTCATGAGCAGGGGCACACGGCGCCATGCGCAGGATCAGCCATCGCCGTGCAAATGCGCTCCAAGCGCATGCGCAGAAGTGTTTGGCCCATTCAGCGCATGCGCACAGATTAAAAAACGGCATAACGGTGCACATGCGCACGTGTGGTCGTGTGCGTCACAAACATACCCTCCGCATCCAGAGCATGCGCAGAGGAACCCACCAGCGCCACACAACACAGCCAGCCACACAACACAGCCAGCCAGCAACACAACCAGCCAGGCAGCCACACAACCAGATAACACACACTGTCACAAAACACACAGGGCCTCATTCAGACAGCCTCGATAAGGCCCTTATCGAGCACTTATCGACCAAAATGGCTACTCGTATTCAGAAAGCCTCAATAAGTGCTCAATAACGGCCTGTATCGACGCAAAATTTTATCACCAAAAGAAATTCGCCAATTGAGCGGCGATCAGCCGCTTATCGACCATTTTCGTGATGATTATAAACCCGCGCGATTCAGATACCCTGTCGCGGCCTATCGCAGCCCATCGCAGCCCTAAAAGGCGATCTTCTCCACAAATCCAATTCACCTCAAAGTTTAGGTAAATTGGTGGGGAGATGGCCTCGATGAGCTGCGATGTGTCGGGACTTAGAAAAAATCAGGCCCTTTTCCTGCCTCGGATTGATGCCGGGGGTCTCCAGAGCTGATAGCCATTAATAGCAGCTCCGGACCCCCCCCCCCCCCCCCGGCATGCATCTGATGCAGGAAAAATGCATTTACAGCAACTTCATGACCTTAGCGGCTAACTGCTAAGGCAATGAAGGGGTTAAACACCAATGCAGGCTTACTGTGGCTAGCGAGGATGGGTGAAGGGGGAATTTGGTCCTTAGTGGCATTTTAGGCATTGCGGGCGGGTTGCGGGGGGACTTAACCCCTTCATTACCTTAGCGGTTAATACCGCTAAGGCAATAAAGGGGTTAACCCAACCGCTACCCACCCACAAGGTCTAGACACCCATCCTTAGGGCTAATACCCCCTTCACCCATTCATGAGGCCTAAGCAACCACCCCTGACTGACTATACCCACCCTATACCCATTGAGTAGTATAGTGGTACATCATACGCATATAATAATATGGGCAAGATAAGCCTCTATATGGCACTCAATGTGCACCCTAATTACAATACATTAATACACTAGACACACAATAATAAAACCTAACTAAACTCCAAAAAAACCACACTTCACTAAATAAAAACAGTAGCCAGCTAATCCAATCAATACAAGCAATAACAACATCAACAATGAATTAATTAAACCATTAACCAATCAAACCATTTAATTCCTAAACCAACTCAAAATGAATAGTAACACTAACCAATCCAAACAATGAATTACTACAACATTAATGAATTTAAACAGTAAAATACAAAGAAAGAAATTCTAATATCTGAACTAACCATAAAACGCATTAGCTAACATGATATAACATTAACTACAAACGAACACCAATCGCAAACCTTTTATTAGCATTAAGCAGGAAAAAACAAACAATCACATCCACATAATAAACTGAAATGAAAAAAAGCAACAGCAATACCAAGCGAGAAATGCCCCCCAAATATTCGCATAATAATGTATTAATCTGTACCCTAAAGTGGTACAGATTAATATATTATCAGTCAATGTGCCTCCCCCAAAAAATCAAAAAACACATCCAAAGAATAAATCTGTAAAAAGAGACATTTACAAACATTCAATATATTACTTACCATTAGAAGCGGTGGCCCTCCGACTCCCGGGGTAACAGGAAGCTCACGTACCTTGAAGGCCTCCAACAGCATCCGATGCCATCCGCCATGAAGATCCGTATCAGGTACCCCAATCTTCTTTTTTCTTTCTTTAATCACCTTCTTCTATCCTCATCTGTCACCATTTCTTGATCTTCTTTATCTTCTTTCTTCATCTGTCAATCCAAAATACCCCATGGTAAATCCCAACCGATGTTGTCTCGTTGGCTTCTTGGGTTCAAATGAGGCGTCACGGCCTTAAATAGGGCTTGTGACGTCACATTTAGCCTCAAAATGGTTAACAGCCACCTGATTGGCTGTTAAAACCATGTTCCGACTTTATTTTTATTTTTTTGACATGACGTCACTTAAAGGGAATGATGCCAGCCAATCAGAATGGCTGTGCCTAATTTGCCTTTAAGATGACGTCACTAAATCCAAGATGGCCGCTGTGTCACAAGATATTTCAGCCAATCAGAGTGTGAAATTGGTTCCCACAATCTGATTGGCTGAAATTCCATGTGACGCCGGCTTCGTGACGTCATCTTAATGCTCATGACACTGCCTATCCTCCTGCCTTATTACCGCCTCTCACTCAAGACTTCTCCCGTGCTGCCCCCTCTCTCTCGGGAATTCCCTACCATGAACCATCAGACTCTCCTGCAGCTTTCAGAGGTTTCAGAACTCTGAAAACTCACCTTTTCAAGGAAACTTAGCTGCCATACAACTAAAATCATCTCCCTTTCCCTGCCAAACCCACTGGGACCAGAAACCTTAATGGCTTCAGCTGCCAGAGTGGGACATATTCCAACCTGAGCCACACCTTATCCTACAATGAGCGGCCACCTTACCGTCTTGTTCCAACATTGTCCCTCATTCCCCCTAGGTTGTTAGCTCTCACAAACGGGGCCCTCACTATCTCTGTAATTGTTTATGTAATATACATGGCTCTGTACCCCATTGTACCTCGCCGTGGCATACGTTGACTTCACAAACACGTTATAATAATAATTTCAATCTATGAAAAGTATTTATTTATTTGCTCTTGCAGGTCATCACCCATGACAAATGTACACTTCTCTCTTAGGACCATTACGAAAACTAGAAGCTATTTCTGATGTGTAAAGAGTATTTAAAAACAAGACTGATTAACTCCGTCCCGGTAACCGAGAGCCACTTGGTATCTTTGTCTGTACAACACAGTTTTTCAGGGTTGAAGAGACATTGGTGGCAGAGAAAGTGATAGGAAGACACCGAGTGAATAGTGGGAGGCATGTATGGTCCTTGCCTAAAGCAGCCAGTCACCCCGCCAGCACCCTCCTGCAGGTTACCCGACACCTCCCTCCAATCAGCTGAATAATGCAGGAGTCTGAGCTGTCATTGCCTAATGAGGGACATGAATAATGAATCATAATATTCTGATGACAGTTTGGCAGCCACCAGAGCCTGGGTATTTTTGGATGTTTGGCACTTGCAGCGTTTAACATTTGTACCCTGGGAACATCTCCTTACTAAAAGTATTTTTCCTCCCTCTTTTGCATTTAACCCTTTCATGTTGGAGTAGCTGCAATGGAATGTAACATGTTGGTTGCAATATTTTCATAGCTTTGCCACTTCTGTGTCAGTGGGGTTTTTGTAGGCGCTAATACTATTTCTTTTTCTTGTTTTGTATACTATCACCTGTATTGGCAGCCTCTACACCCTTAGGACACAGAAATTGTAAATATTTCCACATATTACCCATTTGGAAGTATATTGTGTTGTATTAATAAATCACACGCAAGGTTTAAATATGATGAAAAGCTGTGAGGAAAGATTAGGTAGACGAAATAAAATATATTGATTTAACAACTGATACTGAATTTTAACAAAATGTGGATTTAAGAACTAATTTTGAGACTATTGAGAGACATATCAAAGAAGGTAATATAACTGCTCACCTATATCGTATTTGTCCTAATTGTCAAAGGGTAGATGCAAGGGAGGTAAACAATATATGTATAACAGAGAGAACTCAAAAGAATGGGTTGAAAGCACCCCACTATTTGCACTCATTACCTAGTTAATAAACAGATGCCCCTAATGCCAAATGATCAGATCACTTGCCAGGGAACTGTAAGCGACGAGAAAACAAAAAAGTTTTATTACACAAATCATTAATACACTCAAAAGTTTAAAATATATAAAATCCCCACGGAGGAGTAATGGAGAAGATGGGATTATATTATCTGCATTACTATATCACGTCAATAGTCAGTTAGGATCCCTATCTTCCCCTGCGGTTGGTATAATCATGCGATAGCCACTGATTAGTACAAGTGGGATTGTAATTAGATAAGAATCCCGTCCCCTGAAGAAGCGCGTAGAACGCGCGAAACATGTGTTGGGCTGTATAGACGTCGCGAGAGTGACGTCACTTAGGAGCGGCGGTGCATGCGATTGAAACACACGGCTTGTATACCTTTACTATCACTGCATGGGTTCGCGGTAACCCGGTACTGTTCCGGCTTATTTTCATTGTCAGCAGTTTGAACAAACTTGGTATTCAGTTACAGGCTGAGTGTAATACAGGCACACCCCACATTAACGTACGCAATGGGACCGGAGCATGTATGTAAAGTGAAAATGTACTAAAAGTGAAGCACTACCTTTTCCCCACTTACCGATGCATGTACTGTACTGCAATCGTCATATACGTGCATAACTGATGTAAATAACGCATGTGTAACAGGCTCTACAGTCTCCCCGCTTGCGCACAGCTTCGGTGCAGGTAGGGAGCCGGTATTGCTGTTCAGGACGTGCTGACAGGCGCATGCGTGAGCTGCTGTTTGCCTATTGAGCGAGATGTACTTACTCGCGAGTGTACTTAAAGCGAGTGTACTTAAACTGGGGTATGCCTGTACGTTGTTAGTTTGGTATATTAGTATTTGCCATACAGGGCTAGTATATTCTTTGGGTTTGCTGTAACCCTGTGCTGCCCTATATCTGTATACACTATTAATAGATGCAACATACTTGCTATACTCATGTAGGCTACAGGGCTCACACAATCCTTGGCTTCGCTGTGTAATAAAACTTTTTTGTTTTTTCGTCGCTTACAGTTCCCTGGCAAGGGATCTGATCATTTGGCATTAGGGGCATCTGTTTATTAACTAGGTAATGAGTGCAAATAGTGGGGTGCTTTCAACTCATTCTTTTGAGTTCTCTCTGTTATTGAGAGACTTACCAAGGATGAAATGCGTAATTGGTTAGATCTACTCTCCTTGCAAAATTATCAAGATAAGAACATGGTACCAGGGGGTCTTAGAATCCTGAAAAAACCTACCTTTGAAACAGATGAGATCTTCTCCACAGATTGGAACAATGTGTTGGAAACTTGTTCTTTCTCTTTGATAAAATTATTAATTCGTTATAGAGAGGAGAAATTAAGTATTTTGCAAAAGGATAGAGGAAATTCAAGAGATTATTAAACCATTTATAGGTACGGATGAATTTAGCGATTTGGATGAGGCTGTTAACAAAAGGGTCTTAGAATTTGAGAGGGAAGTTACTGAAAGAAAGAGGAATAAGTATGCCAGGGATAAGGATGATTGGAGAAAGAAAACAGATTATCACCATCATCACGGTAATGACCCATCTAGAAGGGACAATGGACATCACAAATATAGGGGCTATAGTAAGCACTATCATCGTAATAGATCCAAGTCCCATGAATATAAGAATAATACTACAAAGAATGAAGTCCAAAAAGACAAAATAAAGGCCCCTTCTAGAGATCATTCAGTTCCCTCTGCAGGGTGCTCAGGTTCGAACAGATATTCTGTATTACAAGACCAACTGGAGGATATTATATCCACTGAGCAAAACACAGAGGGATTGAATGAAAAAGCTAAATCTAAGACTAAAGGTTATTTAGAATTGGTTAAATTTTCACCTGTGTAAACCACTACATCCTCGTCTTCTTCTTCTTTTTTAGAGAGAAGTTCACATCACAACCCCAAAGAAAAGGGGAAACAGTACTCTCTGTGGGACAAATATCAAAAACAACCATCACAAAGTTCCCAGAGGAGAAAAAGAGATTCAGAGGAGGAAAGCAGAGACAGAAAGAGAAGAGACTAATGGTGGCTGCACTGGTTAAGTATGGCATATATAATTTATCATCATATGTTCTTACACCATACCATTTATCTTTACTATCAAAAGGACTTTCATTTTCACCTAATAGTTTACCTAATCCGTTTGATCTATTTGTAGATCTTAATAGATATATAAGGAAACTTACTTTAATGAGACACTTTTCTATGAAAGACAAAGGGAGACCTGACACATTGGATATTAACTCTCAAGAACAAGAATGTATTTGTGCATTTACCACACTTCTTGCTGAACCAAGAGATTTAGAAAGGGGTTTGACTAGCACTCAAATACAATCCTTTTCTAACGAACTATTAGGACCATCTAGTGGCAGGGATATAGATTTGGAAGGTGAGTCAACCCTGGAATTGACGGTTCATTCAGATCTGATGGATTCACAAGTAAATTTGACTACACATTCTGTTTGTGATTCTGATTTGGCCCTGGACTTTAAACAATCACCCTTTCTACCAAAATCGACCTATTTCCCTTATCAATCTAAGGGAAATTTCATTGACACATTTTATACTGTAGTACTTAAGGATCTTGAACAACTGTGTCAAACACACACCAGTCTGACTCACAGAAATCTCAGTAGAGATGAAGAACTGGCACTTAAAGATATTAGAGACAATGCTGACCTAATTGTAAGGCAAGCTGACAAGGGAGGAGCAATTGTCCTGCAGGATAGTTGTGATTACATCTCTGAGGCAGACCGTCTCCTGCAGGACAATGTATCTCACTGCGTGCTGGATAAAGATCCAGTCATGGACTTTCAATTGGAATTCTATCATTTGATTCAAGAAGCACTTAAAAATGGGATTATCACAAAAGCAGAGAGCACTTTTTTTATTTATAAAACACCCTAGAACACCTGTTTTTTATCATTTGCCCAAATTGCACAAAGACACTTCCCATCCTCCAGGTCGACCTATTATATCTGGCGTGGAGTCGATGACATCCAACTTGTGCCCAATATGTGGACTATTTTGTATAACCTTATGTCTCCCAATTGAGATCCCATGTTAGGGACATGTTGCATGTCATTGGCTCCACCTCAGATATCACCTGGAAGGACACTTTTTGGTGGGTCACGTGTGATGTTTGTTCACTTTATACGTGTATAGATCACAATAAAGGGTTAGGTGCTGTAGATCACTTTTTACAATTAGATTCACTGTTACACACATCACAAAGAGAGTTTATTTTGGCATGTATTAAGTTTATATTCTTTCACAATTACTTTTTATTTAATGGCACTTATTACTTACAAACATGTGAAATGGCCATGGGAACCAGATTTGCCCCCAGCTATGCCAACCTCTTCATAGGGTTGTGGGGAACCTTCATGTTTGGGGGGACGCACGGCTGGCGGCGGGTCTGGTTTTCTATGGCCGTTTCATTGACAACATCATTTTGATTTGGGACGGTGAGAGAAACCAACTGGAAGACATTCTGGATTAATTTAATTGTAATGATATGGGTTTGCAGTTCACCTATCATATACATCCAGACACTGTGGTATTCCTCGACCTTGAACTATTCATTGATAAAACAGATATGAGCATTAAAAGTAAGACATATTTCAAACCTGTGTCCACTAACAGCTACTTACAGTATAGTAGTAACCACTACAAAAAATGGCTAAACTATGTTCCAAAAAGACAGTTCTTCAGGATTCGACGCAATTGCTCTCTGCATACTGATTTCTGTGCTCAGGGTGAGATTCTGGTACACAAGTTTCATGACAAAGGTTATGACAAGGATGTGGTAAGAAAGGCATTTCTTGAAGCCAGTCCTACTGATAGGGTGTCCTTGTTAGAAAAGTCCAGGGCCAAGTCTGAATTGAATAGGAATTCTAAAATTGTACATACTGTTACTCAGTCTGCCCCTAAATTTATTACCCAATATAGTAAATTATCATCTCAAATCAAGCAAGTGTTTAACAAACATTGGAGTATCATTCAGAATGATCCTATCATTGGATCCTTGGTTCCTACACGAGCCCCAATAATTTAAAAAAAGGCAAGGAGCTTAAAAACAATTATAGCTCCTAGTAAATTAGAGTCCCCACAGAATATTCATCTAGACAGATTTAAGAATCCACTACCTAAGGGCAACTTCTCATGTGGGAGAAGTCGATGTATAACGTGTAGGCACATAAATAAAAGTCATAGATTTACATCACATAGTAATGGTACTTCTTATGAGGTAAAGAGCTATATTAACTGTTTGAGTGTGTATGTGGTTTACCTTATATCATGTCAGTGCAGCCTACAATATGTAGGTCCATTATGGGCATAGAACATATTTCACCCTCCTATTTGGGGGGTGACAGATTCAAACAGTTATGTGTTAGGGAAACCTATTGGGTTTATGTCTTGGGGACACTACATACCAATGGCCTTAATGACACCATTGATATTAGCACAGTGGTGTGATTTTCTGTTCTCTATTAATGGCGGGTCTCTCTGGAGGTCTGGTTTGAACGAGTTTTCTTGTTCCCTTCAGATTGAGACCTGTCATTTGGTTAGTATTGGTCTGGTACAATATTTTGTTTATTTGATATATTTATATATTTTTTCTAAAATGTACATATTGATATTATATTTATTTTACATTAGTATATATGGATGGGTTCCTCTGGAGGTCTGGGTTGAACAGGTTTTCTTGTTCCCTCCGGAGTTTACCTAAATGTATTTGTTTATTGTATAATAACCATATAAATTTTATTTGCCATCTAGCAACATGCCACCATTGGTCTCTTCATCTGTGCTCTGCTCTCTGTTTTCCTCTATTTATTATCATTTGGACATATACATACATATATATATATATATATATATATAAATATATATATATATATATACATATATATATATATATATATATATATATATATATATATATATATATAAATATAGCTGTATGCTCATCTGCATGTCTTAGGCAGGTCTGCAACCCCGCCTTTCCCCATTATCACCCAGCATACAGCACTTCCACTGCAGCAAGGGATTCTGGGAAATGACATGCAAATGAGCACACAGTGTCACTTTTTGCCTCAATAACCATTTTTAACATGGTTCCCTATAGGCTTAAGCTTGCTGCATGGTCACAGCTTTGAGCACAGCCAGGGTTAAGGTGCATACCCAGAAAACCACCCACAGACAGCTGTTTCGACCTTGATGGGTATCATCAGTGTGGGGTTGATTTTACTATATATATATATATATATATATATATACATATATACATATATATATATATATACATATATACATTAGCAGCCCCTGACGAAGCCCGCTGGGAGAAACGCGTAGGGCCAGCTTGGATTAGCAGCAGTGAAGGAGAGACGCCGAGGAGCCTGTTTGAATTATTCACGAGGAGTTCCAGCATTTGATTCCCTGCATAGACAGATTGTAACATCGCGAGAGCCGGGCCGCGTCACACGCAGCCTTACACGCCACGCTCGATCACGTGGTACGGAAGTTGCAGAGACTGCGGAGAGGACTGGTAACCGGCTATTCTACACGAGTGTGAGAGACTCACTAAATACTCTCTACTGCCTGTTATTTTCTCACAGAATTGAGACATGAGTGCCTGAGACGAGGAGCACCTGGAGTAGCCGCAGCTGATTGCCTGTAAAGAAGAATTTTGGAAGATCCAGCAGTTTCCAGATAAGCAGTTTACAGCTACGTTCGTGAGTCCCTGAGAGGACTACAGGCTCTTACTTATCCGATCAGTGTAAGCACATATCTTACCATCCTAATATTTATGCATATATAGATATACTGCCCTATGATCCCCCTTCTGTGTTTTTTCTCTTCCCTGTTCCAATTGCGCTTAGGTCACTCTTCTACATATATATATATGTTCTCTGCTTAAGTAATTTTGTGATTATGGTATATATTTTTTGTATTGTATAGTGTTATTATTGTCTGATGTTATGTATTTCATTGTTCCCTCTGATTCCCTTTTACCTCTGGGATTCAATCTCATTCTCTTTATGCCAATGCAAGATTTATAATCATTTATATAAGAATGACCCCTTTTGCACATTTCAATCCTTTAGTATATAAATATATATTTACATGTATTTATTTATATGCATATTTAGATTGGTTATTCCTCTTTAGCTGATGAATTTTACTTATAATTATATTATATGTATTATTATTATCTCCATTTTCTATATTTGTATTATATGAACTATTATCATTTTATCCTTTAAGTTGCTTTAACACCAGCAGTGAAAGTAGTTAAAACTACTTGTATGTTGTCAATTACATAATTAGTGAAGTCTAGCTCTGATTGGTCATCACATATATATATTATGGTTGCATTCCCCATGTTTTAAAACCCCTGACGAAGTCTTAAGGACGAAACGCGTAGGGTGTTTCGGATCATTTTATATGTCATTATATGCGCATATATCAGCTCACGGACATTTGGATCATATTGAGAGTAGAGTATATGCAGTGTTCGCCAATGGAGAGGAGTCAGAGACTGTCTAGAAGCTCCCGCTGACGTCACAACTCTCGCGAGATTCCAGTTGGAGTAAGGAAGTAATCGGTACTTGGTACACAGAAGCGACGCGTCACTGAGACCAGCAGCACATGGTGGAGTTCCAGGACGCCTAATCTGTTATTATCCTACTACCGTTGGCGTTTGAGTATTACTCATATCTGCTTATGTTCCTGTCATGTTTGTGAGTGCGCATTTTTACATTTACCAATACCATATAAATTTTTCTACCTACTACACTATGAGTGCACCTGTTGTTTTCTTGTTTTTTTTCTGATATGTGTATCAATAATCTGTTGTTTGTGAGTTAGCATTTTGTTGGATTTTTTTAGGGAAATAAATGTGAATTTTTTTGGACATTTTGTACTAGGATCGGGCGCTTTCTTTTTTGTGTTTTTATATATATATATATATATATATATATATATATATATATACAGTGGTTGACAAATCACCAAAAAATCTACTCGCCACACAAAAAAATCTACTCGCCACCTAGTACCAAACGTTTGTTGCTTGGGCCAATATTTACTCGCCCGGGGGTTAAATCCACTCGCCCGGGGCGAGCAAATGTATAGGTTTGTCGAACACTGTATATATATATATGTGTGTGTCTGACCGAAACTTTAGGCATATGTATGCATTTTGGACCCAATAAACCACTTTTATGCGATTATCTCTTGTGCTGTGCCAGTACATTGGATCTCTAGGGATATGTGTATATGTATATATTATATAAATATATGTATGTGTATATCTATGTATATGTGTATATATGTATTTATTAGTGTTACTAATCATTATTTATCTAAACATCGCCTCCTGTGCCATAATAAAACTACTGATGTCATGGGTTTGGAACACATTCCGCCTACAGTTTTGGCGGGCGACAGTGTCAAGGTGCTCTCTCGTAGGGACACCTACTGTATCTTCAAGCTAAGTATTGTAACTTGTTACCAGTGGGTCTTAATGAAAGTCTGGACACTAGTACTATTGTCTAGTGTCTGGTTTTTCTATTTCAGATTTATTTTTGTCCCAGTTTTATTAATTGCCCCATTATTGGTATTTTGTTTTGTTACCGTATTTTTTTATAATAATTTTAACATTTTTAATTGAGATTTGTTAAGATTTCAGATTCATAACAGACTTCATTAATATTTGATTTAGAGATATATTATATTTTGTTTATTTATTATTTACATTTATTCTAATAGGATCTTGTCTTTTTTTTAAAAGTATATATTTGTACCTTTTAGAAATGCTGTGTGTATATTTTTTTTACCTTTGATGGTTTGTAATACTAGCTCATTCTACTGTTTATTTTTACATAGAAACATAGAATTTAATGGCAGATAAGAACCCCTTGGCCTCCCTCGTCTGCCCATTTTCCTACCTGCTGCAAAACCTCAGACCCTATTAGATCCTTGTGTTTTTTTTTTCGTATTTAGGATAGATACGCCTATAATATACTTCTCCTCTAGCTGTGCATGCAATATTATGTATACCATGTTCATTGATGTAACTGTATTTGTAACCATGTATTATTTGTCATTAACTATGCCCAGGACATACATGAAAACGAGAGGTAACTCTCAATGTATTACTTCCCGGTAAAACATTTTATAAATAAATAAAAACTTTGCCGAGGTCGGGGTTGGAGAGGTGCGGATCGTCGTTGGTAGCCGGGGTCAGGAGTTTAGAAGAGCGGAGTCCAGAAGAGTATCCGAGGTCAGAAACAAAGGAGCTAGGAACCGGAGTACAGGACAAGACTGTGGAGGCAAGGGTGGCAGCGGACACTTCGAACAAACAAAGGTTTATGCTCAGCCGAATTGCCAGTGTGACGGCTGAGCATATAAAGGAGACAGGCACCAATGAGAAAGAAGCAGAATGGAGGTGCGTCAGCAACGCCTGCTGTGATTTTCAGTTCTGATGCAGGAGACAGGTGTATGGATGATCCCTGATGATGGCGAGTGACGCAGTGCTGGCGTCGTGCTGCCGCGCTGCGCACCAATGACGTCACTGTGTGTGCGCAACCTGGAGGCGGGACCAGGTGGCAATGTATTTAACTCAGTGCGGGATGCGCGCGCCTAGGATGGCGGCTGATGCCAGATGGAGGAAGGAAAACATCACGGATGATGGAAGGAGCGGGGGACCCAATCATGGGTTGGGGGTAAGTGCCGGGTGCGCCGAGCGCTTCGCGGATCACGGATCCTGACAGAGATCAACCAAGCTTCTCCATTAATATCAAACTTTCTTTGGATGTACCTCACTAGCTATGCATAGCCCTTGGTGCTATATTGGTGCCTCTGTTACTATTTGTATCACCTGCTCTTCTCCCTGATACAGTTAGTTTACCTTTTGTGGTCACATATAACCCACACCTAGAAGCCCTATGCAAGATCGCCAGGGAACTACAACCCATTCTCCAGGGAGATACAAGACTGCAACAGGTCTTCCCTGAAACACCCTTATTATCATACAGACAACCTCATAATCGCAAGAAAATGATGGTGAGGAGTAAAGTATTCAACAATGCAACTGAATGCAGGACAAGACCATGCCAGGACACAAGATGCGAAACCTGCGCAATGCTCCACACAGCGGGCACAACACAAATACCACACAGGAATCTGGAGTACAAAATCAGAGGCAGGTTCACCTGTTCCTCCAGCAATGTTGTGTACCTCATCATGTGCATGAAATGCCAGGGGGCTGCTCCTACATAGGTGAGACGGGACAGGGGGCTAAACAAGAGGATGAATCTGCATCGCCACAGCATCACACGTAGAACAAGAGACGGCCCTGTCGTGTGAACATTTTTCTGACTCTGGCCATAAGATGAACGATCTGAAGGTGGCCATACTCAAAGGTAATCTTAGAACACCAAAAAAAGAGACCGTTGCATGAATACATGTTCGGGACACTTAGCGGTGGCCTAAACTGAGAGCTTTATGAGTCACTACCCTGACACAAGAGAACTCTCTTCCCATGAGTGCTAAAGGCATGTCTGTACATGAGGTAAGAGACTCAAATAACAAGCCCTCCTTACATACTGCGCTATATGAATGCACACACAGCTGTCCCTACACATATATACAGTATGTACAATGTAATTCTATCCCTTATATACCAATAGGGACCACATAGTATATATACACATAAATAGTAATGCAACACCCTCTTACATTTCTACACCTACCCACACCATTGGATACACTACCACACACAAACCTTTTGTAAAGCACTGTGGGCACTTTAATTTATATTTACACACATACACACACACATACTCTTACATCACTAACATTTAGGAACCACTTAACACCTTAAGTGATAAATCGCATACTGCACAGGGGGGAGGGATAAGCTTCAGTCAGGTACATTCCAAGATGCACTGATTTTAAGTAAAAATCTTTCTTGCTTTATCCATTGTAACATCGCCGGAAGAAGAGATCAGTGTATCTCGAAAGCTCGCACAAATAAAAGCAATTTCATTAGCCACAGAACAGTATTGACTTTTTCGTTTTTTATTTTATACTAGCTGAGAGACCCGGCGTTGCCCGGGATGTAAATGCGTAATAGGTAGTATTATTTATAAATCGTGGAATACGACTATTTGTTGTAAAGGTTTGATAATAATGTTGAAAAGAAAGATGGAAGAAAATGTAATACGATGTTGTAAAAAAAAATGGTTTATTGTAAACACACCACAGTACAATGTATATTTTGGTGACATAAGTGATGTGAAAATGTGAGGCGTGTGTCTTCCTAGGGTGTGAGGCGGCGGATGGGTGTCAGTACGGGTGGCGCGTGGGTAGTGAGTGCTGGCTGTGGGTTGGGGTCCTGCTAGGGTGTGAGGCGGCGGGTGTGTGGCGAGTGCGGGTGACAGCTGGTCAGTGATATTGTTGCGTAGGGGCAGGATGCGGCAGGTGTGTGTCGAGTGGGTGGGTTGTCTGTTGAATGCGTGCGGCGGGTGGGGGGAGGTGGGAGGTGGTGTGAAGGAGGAGGAGGGGGGAGGTGGTGGTGAAGGGGGAGGAGGGGGGAGGTGGCGTGAAGGGGGAGGAGGTGGGAAGGGGGGTGGAGGCGGTGGGAAGGGGGGGGAGAGGCGGTGGGAAGGGGGGGAGGCGGTGGGAAGGGGGGGGGAGGCGGTGGGAAGGGGGGGAGGCGGTGGGAAGGGGGGGGGAGGCGGTGGGAAGGGGGGGGGAGGCGTGGGAAGGGGGGGCTGAGGCGATGGGAAGGGGGGGGGAGGCGGTGGGAAGGGGGGGGGAGGCGGTGGGAAGGGGGGGGGGAGGCGGTGGGAAGGGGGGGGGAGGCGGGTGGGAAGGGGGGGGAGGCGGTGGGAAGGGGGGTGGAGGCGGTGGGAAGTGGGGGAGGCGGTGGGAAGGGGGGGGAGGCGGTGGGAAGGGGGGGAGGCGGTGGGAGGGGGGGGGGAGGCGGTGGGAAGTGG
Organism: Ascaphus truei; assembly: GCF_040206685.1. Taxonomy (NCBI): domain Eukaryota; kingdom Metazoa; phylum Chordata; class Amphibia; order Anura; family Ascaphidae; genus Ascaphus; species Ascaphus truei. The sequence continues at coordinate 288,147,830 of NC_134487.1, forward strand.
TGGGAAGGGGGTGGAGGGGAGGTGAAGGGGGGTGGAGGGGAGGTGAAGGGGGGTGGAGGGGAGCTGAAGGGGGTGTGGAGGGAGGTGAAGGGGGTGTGGAGGGGAGGTGAAGGTGGTGTGGAGGTGAAGGGGGGGTGTAGAGGAGGTGGAGGGGGGGTGGCGGGGAGGTGAAGGGGGGGGGTGGCGGGGAGGTGACGGGGGGGATGGCGGGGAGGTGAAGGGGGGGGGTGGCGGGGAGGTGAAGGGGGGGGTGGCGGGGAGGTGAAGGGGGGGGTGGCGGGGAGGTGAAGGGGTTTGGAGTGGAGGTGAAGGGGGGGGTGGAGTGGAGGTGAAGGGTAGGTGAGGGGGGGTGGAGGGGAGGTGAAGGGGGGGTGGAGGGGAGGTGAAGGGGGGGTGGCGGGGAGGGCGGGGAGGTGAAGGGGGGTGGAGGGGAGGTGAAGGGGGGTGGAGGGGAGGTGAAGGGGAGGTGGAGGGGAGGTGAAGGGGGGGTGGAGGGCAGGTGAAGGGGGGTGGAGGGGAGGTGAAGGGGGGTGGAGGGGAGGTGAAGGGGGGTGGAGGGGAGGTGAAGCGGGGTGGAGGGGAGGTGAAGCGGGGTGGAGGGGAGGTGAAGGAGGGTGGAGGGGAGGTGAAGGGGATGTGGAAGGGAGGGGAAGTGGAGTGAGGGAGGTGAGGGGAGGTGAAGGGGGGTGAGGGGAGGTGAGGGGGTGAGGGAGGTGAGGGTGGGTGAGGGGAGGTGAAGTGAAGGCCGCTCACTCACCCGTCCGGCAGGTCCCACGTGGATCTGAGGCGGGAGGCAGCGTGTTGTGGCCGCTCCCCCGCTGTGTCCGGGGCGCTCGCTCGTTCCGCTTCCCCGCTGACTGTAGCGGTGCCGGCGGGGGGGGGTATCGTTGAGACACTGACACTGGAGGGGAGGTGAAGGGGGGGGGGTGGAGGGGAGGTGAAGGGGGGGGGTGGAGGGGAGGTGAAGCGGGGTGGAGGGGAGGTGAAGGAGGGGTGGAGGGGAGGTGAAGGAGGGTGGAGGGGAGGTGAAGGGGGGGTGGAGGGGAGGGGAAGTGGAGTGAGGGGAGGGGAAGTGGAGTGAGGGGAGGTGAAGGGGGGTGAGGGGAGGTGAAGGGGGGTGAGGGGAGGTGAGGGGTGGGTGAGGGGAGGTGAAGTGAAGGCCGCTCACTCACCCGTCGGCAGGTCCCACGTGGATCTGAGGCGGGAGGCAGCGTGTTGTGGCCGCTCCCCCGCTGTGTCCCGGGCGCTCGCTCGTTCCGCTTCCCCGCTGACTGTAGCGGCGCCGGGGGGGGGGGGGGGGGGACTGAAAACGCGGGAAACAGGGAGGCTTCCGGCCGCCGCCGCGAGTGAGGCCGCCGCCATCTTGGGCACTCGGTGCCGCGAGGCAGGCTGCCTGGCCACTGGCTGTTCCCCCCGCCGGGGAGGGGGGTGAGTTGTGAGCGCCGGGGAGGGGGGGGCATGTATATGTGTGGGGGGGGAGAGGTGGGAGATATAGAGGGGGGGTCTCGCACGGCCGCTGACACTGGGTGGGGGGGGCGCTGAAGGGGTAATAATAGTGTGTGTCCCGCTGACTGTAGCGGCGCCGGGGGGGGGGGGAGCGGGGTGAAAGCGCGGGAGACACGGGGAGAGGAGGAGGTGCGCGCGGGTCACGATGTTCAGGGAGGTGTGTGTGTGTGTGTGTGTGTGTGTGTGTGTGTGTGTGTGTGTGTGGGTGTGTGTGACACTGTGTGTGTGTGTGTGTGTGTGTGTCACTGTGTGTGTGTGTGTGACACCGTGTGTGACACTGTGTGTGTGTGTGTGTGTGTGACACTGTGTGTGTGGTGACACTGTGTGTGTGTGGTGACACTGTGTGTGTGTGTGGGTGTGTTTTTTTGGCCCGTCACTCCGCCTCAGGCCAATGAGAGGTGTGCGGGGGCGGGCGGCCCAAGGGACCAATGAGATTTCCCCTAGGGACACCGGACATCCAGGCAGGCAAACATACAGTGCTTTCACTAATATAGTATAAGATATTATATATATAGAGAGAGAGAGAGAGAGAGAGAGAGAGAGATGAGAGAGAGAGAGAGAGAGAGAGAGAGAGAGAGAGAGAGAGAGAAAATGGAAATATTACTGTATGCTCATTCCCAGAATCCCTTGCTGCAGTTGAAGTGCTGTGTGCTGGGTGATAATGGTGAAAGGTGGGGTTGCAGACCTGTCTAAGACATGCAGATGAGCATAGAGTGATATTTCCATCTTATACTATATTAGTGAAAGCACTGTATGTTTGCCTGCCTGGATGTCCGGTGTCCCTAGGGGAAATCTCATTGGTCCCTTGGGCCGCCCGCCCCCGCACACCTCTCATTGGCCTGAGGCGGAGTGACGGGCCAAAAAAAAACACACCCACACACACACACACACACAGTGTCACCACACACACACACACAGTGTCACACACGGTGTCACACACACCACACACACACACACACACACAGTGTCACACACGGTGTCACACACACACACACACACACACACACACACACACACACACACACACACACACACACACACACACACAGTGACACACACACACACACACACACACACACACACACAGTGTCACACACACACACACACACCTCCCTGAACATCGTGACCCGCGCGCACCTCCTCCTCTCCCCGTGTCTCCCGCGCTTTCACCCCCGGTCCCCCCCCCCCCCGGCGCCGCTACAGTCAGCGGGACACACACT